>NC_065428.1:3653434-3958434 GCF_024362695.1 Pectinophora gossypiella | reverse complement strand
AAACACAGACACGTCAAACTTATAACACCCCGTCGTTTTTGCGTCGGGGGTTAAAAATGCAAATATTTGAAGAACAAAACGCATCGAGGACCGTGCACATGAGATTATACCGGTACCTACCTACTTATTATTGTTAAGATTATTCTATACCGGTACGCAAATACCATTTAACCAGTGCGCATCCCACAATATAGTACCGTGCCGTAATTTCTTACGCCATGTTGTAAATGCAAATCGCTCGTCGATTTAAATGCTCACACGCAAGCTTTAATGGTCCTACTGTAACTTTTTTGCGGACTTAAGGAGCGTATAGACTATTAAGCTGCGAGTTTAAGCCGAGAGTCGAAGCCGGAGGCTTTAGAGTTTTTGTTGTCGGCTTGGAAAGTACGAGTATTCATATACAGTTAAAAAAAACGGTTTGTTAAGTATCATGCGATCTTTTTAATACTAGATTTAGCTAGTACGTAAGTAATAATCAATATTGTAAATTCCATAAGTATATAAACTAAAGCCCGTAGTTCGTAAAGGCGAAGGCAGGGCTAAAAGTAAAGTAAAGGTCGCGGGAAGCCGCTGGATGCGGGCAGCGCAGGACCGATCGTCGTGGAGATCCTTGGGGGAGGCCTATGCCCAACAGTGGGCGTCGTACGGCTGATGATGATGATGATGATGATGGAAAGGACACAATCCTTCTGTAGGTTTACGATATCGCAAGGAAGACAAGCTAAACGCGTTATTTTTTTTCGCTCCCACTATCATATTAAACTATAGCAAAAGGCATAAAATAATGAATAATATTACGTATAGGACGGACATTCTCCACCCCGCACCAGTTTGTATCGGTGCAGAGCTAGATTTACCTCACCCCCGCTGGGTCTAAATGAGCGTAATCTGTTAAGGATACGAGAACGCACGGGAATTTCTAGCTCACACGGTCATCCTCATCCCCCTAGCATTATCCCGTTTATTCACAAGGTCCGCTTACCTAACCTGAAGATTTGACAGGTCCAGTTTTTTACAAAAGCGACTTCTTGTCTCACCTTCCAACCCGCGAAGGGAAAACCAGCCCAATACAGCTAGGTTAGGTTACATATCCTCCGAAACTTAGCTTGGGTATGTGGGTTTCCTCTCGATGTTTTCCTTCACCGCTGTGCATGTGATAATCATTTATGATCCAAACATGATTTCGAAAAAAAAGTCGACTTGCTGGATTCGAACTTGCGACCTCAATGTGAGAGGCAAGCGTTAACACGGAAGAACGAGATTTTTCTGTGTAGTGTCCGGGCGGTGGTAACGGTCCGCTAAAGCCCGGTGGTCTTAAGCCACAGTGGGTAAACTCCTTAATGATACTTAGTGTAATTTTTTACCTAACATATGTTGGGGCACGCACTTTACGCGTAATGTATAAGATTTTATGAGAAAAAGAAACATTTACGTCCTGCATGAGGTACGGTGTTTGTTTTTAACTCAATTACTATGAGGCAAGAACATAATATGAGATTTCGTACGCATTTTGAATTATCTCGAGGTTGGTTGCTGCGTTTTACACTAGCTTGGAATACCTTTCATACATACATAAACTCACGCCTATTTCCCATCGGGAAAAGCAGAGAATATGGAATTACATTTACATCAATCCTGACACACTTCTCTTGCTTCCTGCAGGCGAGGTCGTCGGTTCGATTCCAGCACGGGCCTAAGCCAATGATTTCCGAAATCGTGTTCGAAATCATGTTTGGATCTGCTTAACATGAGCTTAGCGGTGAAGGAAAACATCGTGAGACATCGTGAGGAAGCCCATATTCCCGAGAAATGCAATGCAATGAAATACTTGACCTGTATTGAGTTGGTTTTCCCTTCGGGTTGGAAGGTCAAACAGTCGCTTCTGTAAAAAGCAAGACTTGTCAAATCTTCAGATTAGGCAAGTGGACTCCGTGAAAACGGGATAACGCTAGGAAGATAATGTTTTAGTCGTTACACGAGCTATATTAGGGGCCTTCAGCGGCTCAGAAGTAACCCTGACACAAAGGTGATCAGGTCGGTCATTGACCTCACAAGCCACACGAAAAAAGAAGAAATAGACACGACAGACATGCGGGCTTTACTCACAAAAGAAATTCTTTAAGGCTTCCTTTGTACATATTGTGTACGTACATAAGGGAGGTTAAAAAGGCCACATCGATGCAATTCATCTAATAAAGCAATATTGCTATTTGACATTTGTTGACATTGCGCACTTTTATATGTGCACGCACACGCACACACACACACTCTCATCAAAGACTTCGTGCATGCTCGCCAGTTTACTCTTGACCTGGCCTTCCTTTAAAACATCCTGGCTCTGATCGCGGTGTGTACGCCTAGGTCTTTCGCTCCCAACTCTAGCACTTACACCCATAAATATTTTTTGTAAGTCTATCTCAAATAGAAAGAAGTAGAAAGGAGAAAGAAAAAAGGAAGGAAGAAGGAGGAAGAAAGAAGGAAAGAGGAGGAAAGGAGCAGTAGTGTCGTGATTTTTAAATTTAGTTATTTTTATTTTTACTGGCAACACTACCCGTCGTTCATTCGTAATCAAATATTTTGACTCTACCAATCACAAGCCGCCACTTTCCCGCCGTTGTGGTGGGTCGCTCGAATGCTTCGTTTTTGAGCCGAGCAGTCAGTAGAGTCAGTCTTGGTCTAGCTAGCTAGTCTTCACTAAGTTAAGTTGTTTAAGAGGTACTGTAACTAGTGCAATTTAACAGTAATAAATTTGTTATAAGTAACTGAGATTTTATTTACTTAAGTAGTAAGTAGTGTCTCAAGTAATAGTAGTAGTAGTATATCTTTCATCGTCTACTGTTGTACCGGAGAAATAAAAGATTACGGGCAAATTTTATGTAGGTTATACTTATAGTAAAAAACAATACCATTTTATTTATTTACTTATTTATTTAATTTCGGAAAACCAACAGCTACTTTAAACAATATATAAAAATATTACGATACAGGGGAGCCAATTATAGGTTTCCACAAATAGATAAATTTCATAACAATTTATCTGAATTCCCGATGGATTAATTACCTTAATATTAATGGGGCAGTTTTCCTCAAATACAGAAAGTAAATGTATTGAGCTGAAGCTGTAATGTATTCGTTGTATCCATGATAAGACAGTCTCATCGACGATACAACATCTAGACTCCTTATAAAAGACGAACGGATGATATTAACACATCTCACTTAATTAAAGCACATAATAACGGGTTCTTACCGCATTTAAATGGGGATATGAGACTCCCGATATTTCGACACTGTTGCAAGTGCTATGATCACGGGATGACTGATAAGATTGGAGTGGAGTAGGTAGATCCATAATTTTTCTACGGGCAGACATATCTGTCTACCCTCTTTCTTTGCCGCTTGTTTATGTTTTTGATATCGGAATGTTCGGAACCATCTGAACTCGCACGAAACTCACTACGACAAACCCGAATGGAGGACGTTGACTTGACGTTGCTGACCACCTCATGGAGGCACCCCGTCAGGCCAAGGTGCCCGGCCCGGTAGATGGCGACTCCTCCACACTCCGGAAGAACATGAGCTGTCTGTGACACCTAGTGTGAACAGATGTTACCTACCTGTCTTAGTGGAGTTGAGACCTCTTTAAATTCAGAAGTTCTTTGGAGAGACGGCTACAGCCTGCTTGCATTCAAGGATCTTATTCTATCTCGCGTCGCGCTTACGCGCTTACATGCGTGCTAGGCTTGCATCGGGCTTAGCACCGTAAGAGCGCGACTCTTTCTCGCCTCGACTTACGTCACCCGTCACTCTCACAGTACTACACAGAAACAGACAGACGAGCTCTGTCGCGCGGAGAAAGAGTCGCGTGCTTACGGTGCTAGGCCCACAGGTATTATTGTCTTTAGTCTTATGTTTAGTAATTACAGGCGTCTATGTGGTTGAATCGTCGATAATTGTATCCATCATTTCATTAAACAGTCTGTATCGTTCGGCACGCACGGGAAACTTTACGCGAGAAAGAATCAATTAATATTGTGGCCTTTGATCTCTGTAGGATTATTAATTATTATTACGTAAGCGGTAGTATGCGAAATGGAACCAGTCAAATATAATTAGTAGTAGAGCCAATGTTACTATCATACATACATCCATGAGATCAAGCCTATTTCCCATTGGGGTAGGCAGAGACCACGGAATTTCACTTACTACCATCCTGACACACCACCTTCGCTGTCTCCACTTGACTCTTATCAAAGACTTCATGCATGCTCGCCGGTTTAGAGTACTCTTGACCTGGCCTTTCTTTAAAACATCCTCGATCTGATTGCGAGATGTACACCAAGGTGTACCTCTGCTTCTGACTGTTATAGTATACGATTCAATCGGCATCTGTAGTCCAGTGGTTGAGCGTTGTGCTCACGATCCGGAGGCCCCGGGTTCGAATCCCGGTGGGGACATATCACAAAAATTACTTTGTGATCCCTAGTTTGGTCAGGACATCAGGCTGATCACCTGATTGTCCGAAAGTAAGATGATCCGTGCTTCGGAAGGCACGTTAAGCCGTTGGTCCCGGTTACTACTTACCGATGTAAGTATCTAGTCGTTACTTGACTTATGTCAGCGGCCTTTGGTGGCTTAATAATAACCCTGACACCAGAATTGATGAGGCTAGTATTCCACCTCAAAATTCACACGATAAGAAGAGAAGTATACAATAATACTTATTTGTTCCAGGTACAGTGCTTCAGTGTCTTCGACAGTCGAATTCCAAACTTACAGTAAAGATTAATACTACGTGTAGGAAGGAAACTCTTCGCCCCGCACCAATTTGTATCGGGCGCTACCTCACCCCCTCTAGGTCTTAGTTAAGTCTAAAATGGCCGTGAACGGCTGAGGAGTAAGGACGATTGTCTGTCTCACTCGCACCTTTAGTCGGCACGTGGTAAGCATTACATTTTGTCGATGAAGGATGTCAATCAATAAAGTTGACACCGTTAACGGTGGTAAACGGTCTTCGGTATAACAGACACGGTCTACCGTCTACGGTAGGGCAAACAAGTTTTATATAAATATCGACCTTAAGGGATTTGCATGTTTAACAAAGTAATAAATTAAACATACAACAGACATCGATCAAGGTCAGATAGGGCGTGTAAATATTGTTCGAATTTTAATAACTTGGATGTTCTTGCGTAATGCCATCCAGAAGTTACATGGAATAATTTCATTTTACAGAACGAAGCACAAGAATTGATTTTTTATGTGAAAGGTTGTAGTTTAGGGAGCGATTAGAAACAAGGAACGCGTTTAGCTGCTCATCCTTCCGGGAATGTCGTGACAGACAGAAGGTAGGTATTTTATATATTTTCTATACTATGATGAATATTTTATTAAGAGTGATCGACTAATCAGCTGTCTACATCAAGACAAAAACTTCAAGTGACAAATACATGTCAATCCACAACATATACATACACTAGCTTTTGCCCGCGACTTCGTCCGCGTGGCGTGTTATAAAAGAGAGATCTTTGTGTGTGTGGGAGTGCATATCAAATTTCAAGCATCTAACTTATGCAGTTTAGATTTCTTCATACATTTTTTTTCCCGCTAACTCCCATTTTTCAAAATACAGCCATAACTAAACTTTATATTTACTAAGGTATGCATGCATGCTAGATTGAAAACATTTATCTTACGCGGTTTCGATTTTTTCATACAAATGTTTCTTCCCGCTAACTCCCGTTTCCGTGGGAATTTTGCAATATCCTGTTGCAACTAAACTTTAATTTAACTAAGGTACCTGCATGCCAAATTTCAAGCGTCTTACTTATGCGGTTTAGATTTTTCATACAAAAGGATTTTCCCGCTAATTCCCGTTCCCGTGGGAATTCTGGGAATTACTTTCTTAGTGCACCTCTACGGTACCTAAGCTACGTCCCTTCCAATTTTCAAGTGCCTACGTTTAGCCGTTTAGGCTGTGCGTTGATATGTCAGTCAGTCAGTTTCTCCTTTTATATATTTAGATTTATTTAACATAACATATATTTTATTTTATCAATGTCATGTCGTTTTTCATAATCGTTTGTCAATTCGTTAAGGTCCCTGGCTTCCGTTTGTCTGGTGATAAATTATGGCTCTGCGACTCTGCGCACGTCATAAGGGATTACGAGCGCTGAGTTCATAGCGTAGTGTTTGTTTATGTGTGGGTGTGGCTGCGGGTGTGCGTGTGTGCGTGTGCGTATGTGTTTGTGTGCGTGTGAGAGCGCGCGTGCGTGCGTGCGTGCGTGAATGCGAGCGTGGGTCGTGCGTGCGTGCGTGTGTGTGTGCGCGTGCATGTGTGCGTGTGCGTGTGCGTGTGTGAATATGAGTGTGCGTGTGTGTGTGTGTTTCTAACCATTAGTTTGATCTTGTTGTGTGATGAATAAATAAATTGAATTGAATTTCCTTACTATCTCAATACGTCTAAGAAAGTTATTACCCAGAATTTACCAGTGACTCCTCCAGTGTTGCCCCAAGTCCATACATTAAAAGGCTGTAGCGATAACACCAATCTCTAATGAAAGGTGAACACGCGAATCGAACATTCGATAGTACACGCCCACCGACCAATTTGATAATTTATTAGCTTAAAGCCATTGACTTGTGTACGTGGTTGAGCTATTTTTGGGTAGCGTTTTGTTTTTCTGCTGGATCCACAGTTACAATTCCAAAATAACATAACATTACGTACAGTCATGAGCAATATAATGTACCCACTTTAGGACTCTGTCGCACTAACATATTTGACATTTAGTGAGACTTACAGTTCAATTTGTCAAAAAAGTTAATGTGACATGGTACCAAAGTGTATACATATTAATGCTCGTGACCGTACTCTTTTAGCAATGATGCCGCTTTTTGTTACACTCCCCATTTTCTCTACTAGGTGAATAAATTAAATATTCTTCTTCTTATCGTGTGAGTTATGAGATGGATTACAAACCTCATCAACCCTAGTGTCAAGGTTACTATTGAGCCGCCAAAGGCCCCTGACATAGCTCATGTAATGATTACTTACTTACATCAGTAAGTAGTAACCGGGACCAACGGCTGAACGTGCCTTCCGAAGCATGACGGCCTCCGTGGTCTAGTGGTTGAGCGTTGTGCTCACGATCCGGAGGTCCCGGGTTCGAATCCCGGTGGGGACAAATCACAAAAATCACTTTGTGATCCCTAGTTTGGTTAGGACATTACAGGCTGATCACCTGATTGTCCAAAAAGTAAGATGATCCGTGCTTCGGAAGGCACGTTAAGCCGTTGATCTTTATTATTACTTACTGATGCAAGTACGTAGTCGTTAAATGAGCCATGTCAGGGGCCTTTGGCTGTTCCATAATGACCAGGAGACAAGGGTTGATGAGGTTGGTAATTCACCTCACAACCCACACGATAGAAGAAGAAGATAGTCGATTTTGTTTTTTGCCTTGTAGGTTATTATGTACAAGACGACCTTTTAATATACTATCCGCGTAATAGAGCTACGTGTAACGTGTTGAGTGCAAAGTTGAAGTGTGAAATATTTACCGGCTATACAGGTTGTGAGAAGCTGCAGCAGTTTTAGGCGGATGAGACGTTCGTTATGTAAAAATTGACGATTCATACTGTGTTACCTACTGAATAAAGATATTTTTGAATTTGAATTTGCTCAGGAGTTTATGTATGATATGAATTGTCCTTTGTTTTAATTCACTCCCGCTCTGGTGCGATAGGTGGGTAGATTTGTCAGTCCATACTATTCGTATTGACGTGTGTCACACTGTTAAAGCCCTGTCGAATGCTTTTAGACAGCCTTCACTTTTAATACCTGGATCAGCACTTCACTCAAATAGCCCCACTTTATAACGAGTGAGGGATTATATATATTTATTTGTTTTAGGTATATTCAAAGAAGGTAAACGAAGGAAGCGGTAAACGCGCTCAGTCTGCGATTGTTGAAGTTAAGCAACTTTCGCAAAGGCCGGTCATAGGATGGGTGACCACAAAAAAAAAGTTTTTATCTCGAGCTCCTCCGTGCTTCGGAAGGCACGTTAAGCCGTTGGTCCCGGCTGCATTAGCAGTCGTTAATAACCACCAATCCGCACTGGGCCCGCGTGGTGGTTTAAGGCCCGATCTCCCTATCCATCCATAGGGAAGGCGCGTGACCCAGCAGTGGGGACGTTAATGGGCTGGTGATGATGAGGTATATTCAAACACACTTATACCAAAAGTGGTCTTTTGACGGCTGTGTTGATACTCTGTCTACCCCAGTAGGGCTTAGTCGTGAAAACACGTGCAACTGAGGTGCTAGAATAAATTCACACTCAGCAAATAAGTCTTTGTTCCGCAACGGTAAGCAATTAGAAACCTTACGCTAATTGATTTATAAGTTTGTTACGAGTAACAGCTTTATAATAGGAAAGGTTTTAAATTATCATTTCTAAAGGTACTCGTGCATAAGTAAGCAAATCACGCCCGTAAATGCTATGGGGGTGTGCAGAACCACAAGCCACTAGTAAACATTTTGCAGCTAGGAGGTCTGGTATTGAAGTACTTGCGCATTTTTATAACTTTAGTCCAGAAAAGAAGAGGCAAGATGATTGGACACTTAATAAGACACGACGAATTTATTAAAAACATCACAGAAGGGAAGCTACAAGGAAAGAGAGGAAGGGGAAGACCAAGAGCTTACATGGAACAGATTAAAGAGAAGGCGAACTTCGTGTCTTATAAGGAGATGAAGGAATTGGTCTTTGATAGACAAGAATGGAGAATGCTACACCGACAAGAGCGTGGCTCTTAAATTAGTGGTGATGAGTCCAGACAACATAACAAAGCATCACGCTTGTATCCCCGATGGGGTACGCAGAGATGTGTACACCCACTTCTCGTCATCTTTTATTAAGGCAATTGCTATTAACCGGGCACATTTCCTGTAATTGGAGATGTCCTTAGAAAAGGTTCAATACGATCTACTCTGAACCGGCGTGCGTGTATGAAGCGATTGATGAATGTGGAGGAAGCAAGAGAAGTGTGTCAGGATCGAAGCAAATGGAATTCTATAGTCTCTGCTTACCCCGGTGGGAAATAGGCGTGAGTTTATGTATGTATGTATGTATGTACTTCCTGTAATCTAATTACTTGGACTAATATTTTTATACTCTTCTTTTCCCTATTTTTTTCTCTTGTCGGTGTAACATTGTCCATTCTTATATATCAAATACCATATATTTCACTTCCATAAATAAGACACGACGTTCGCCTTCTCTTCGATATGTTCCATGTAAAATAATTTCATTCGGGGTAAAAAAAAATAACCATGTCGAATGATTTTTGTTAACAAAACCTCGCAATAGACAAGCTATAGTTTCCAGATAAATATTTATTGTTTTAATTTTCATATTCATTCATTTACTGCAAAGTAAAATGATTCGTAAGATGATCCGTGCTTCGGAAGGCACGTTAAGCCGTTGGTCGTTGGTTACTGATGTAAGTAGTCGTTACATGAGCCATATCAGAGGCCTCTGGCGGGTCAATAATAACCCTGACACCAGGATTGATGAGGTTGGTAATCCACCTCACAACCCACACGATAGAAGATTATCAGGCGACGTTATAGGGAAAACCACATTACATGGTAGTAACATCTACCAGTACCAAGACAATAAAATACTTACGGAAGTTTTTGATGAATTCACCGAAAATGCTAGAAAGAGTCGTGATCTTTTTTAAATCACATTAGAATGTGGTTTTTCAAAATTGCCCTTATGTGGTTTCCTATAAAAGGCGAAGTTATGTTAATCCATATATTTTTGTTACTCTTACTGCTCTGAATACCCTCAGGCCTGTTGTGTTAAACGTTGTACCGGGTGAGAGCCTCCAGCGCTCCCCTTTTGTCCGGCCAAGTAGTTAATGTCATCTGCGGCAAATGTACAATAAGTCACGTCAAAAAAAAAAACAACTGTTCTAAATACGATTAAGAAAGCGGTATATAAAGCGAAGGTTGGTGGTAACGCTGGCAGAGGAAGACCTAGAAGGACGTATATTGACCAAATTGGAGACGTTCTTAGGTTCGGTAAGATCTACTCTGAACCGGCGTGCGCGTATGAAACGATTGATGAATGTGGAGGAAGCAAGATAAATGTCAGGATTGAAGCAAATGGAATTCCATAATCTCTTACTTAGAAGCTTACCCCAAGGAGAGAGTTTATGTATATATGCCAATTTTGTTTTTCGCGGCTGTAAGCAACTTGGCTAAAGCCCTTTTAGTCAATTTGAGTGCGACAACCTTTAGATTTCAATCTCACAGCGTATTTTATTACGTACGACCTAAGCCTAAGACCTCTTGAGGGCTTTAATGAATAAGCCTTTTCTAGGGAAACGTGTTCAGTCTTCAACCGCATTCCTGCTTGCCATCTGGAGAAACGGCGGCGAAACTCAAACGTGAACCTAACCGGTCAAGATCTTCAAACTAATGTACTAGCTAGGTTATAAACTACAATCTAGATGTATTTTCTCGGTTAGTTTAACGGCCTCCGTGGTTCAGTGGTTGAGCGTTGGGCTCACAATCCGGAGGTCCCGGGTTCGAATCCCGGTGGGGACATATCACAAAAATCACTTTGTGATCCCTAGTTTGGTTAGGACATTACAGGCTGATCACCTGATTGTCCAAAAAGTAAGATGATCCGTGCTTCGGAAGGCACGTTAAGCCGTTGGTCCCGGTTACTACTTACTGATGTGAGTAAAGTAGTCGTTGTAGCCATGTCAGGGGCCTTTGGCGGTTCAATAGTAACCCTGACTCCAGGGTTGATGAGGTTGGTACTCCACCTCACAACCCACACGATAGAAGAAGTTGGTTTAGACGCTGTGATTCTCAAAACTGGCGGCACGCAATGATCGTTTTGACACAATAGAATATCAGGAGAATTGTGAAATTGGGTAGTTTCGTAGGTCAAAGATCTAAAGGTGACAAAAAACGTTTTCTTTTACTATATAACTTATTTATGAATTTGAATAAAGAAAAATGGAATGGAATTTCATAGTCTCTGCATACCCCGATGGGAAATAGGCGTGGGTTTATGTATATATGAATATATGTTAGGTTAGCCTTTAGAAATCTATTACATTGCCTGTTGTGCCTTTCTGTTTCTGTATCCTTATTATTCTATCTTGTGTCTATTGTGCTCAATAAAGTATTTTATCTAAGAAAAATGTTATAATAATTGCGACATCTTGTCTCGTTTTTCTATGACGTCACAGGTTGCTTTTTAAATTCAGCCATTACAGTAAATTATTTCCAATGAAACAAACACATATTAGACAAAACTATTATATATATTTTAACCAGAACAATAGCGAATTGCCACATCTGTGAATTTGGTCACCAAACAGCTGTACAGGTCAACGTCCGGGTTGTCCTGGGCCAGGTTGATCGATTACTATTACATTTCTGTTTTTTTTTTTAGCTTTGTCCTTTCATGAATATGATAAAGTACAGCTATATCCCATCAAAAACAATGGGACATGAGATCCAAGTTCAAAATTATGATATACCTATGCCTTGGTTGTTGACTTCAACGTCAAAAGAAGTGAGATCTAAATGGGTGCCAAGTTCAATGGTCAGTCCTGAAATTTATTTATAACAACATAAAATATGATGTCTTTATAATACATTGTAGCCTAAGGTCTGACTTGGCTAGTTTTTATATGTGGCAAATTGTCTTCTGATTATCTTGTGACCCTGCCACCTCATTAGTGGTTACGGGCGTGAGTTTATGGGAAAAAGAACTTACATACATTTGGTTATTTCTCACATTTGTGTTTTGGGTGAGATAGATAGATAAAATACTTTATTGAGCACAATGGACACAAAATGCAGAGATGAGGGCAACATGTACAGAAAAGCACAACAGGCTTTAGCAATTTCTTCCAGGCAACCTTTAGGTGCAGGAAACATACATACACACATAAACTCACGCCTATTTCCCACCGGGGTAAGCAGAGACTATAGAATTCCATTTGCTTCGATCCTGACACACTTCTCTTGCTTCCTCCACATTCATCAATCGCTTCATACACGCACGCCGGTTCAAAGTAGATCGTATTAAACCTTTTCTAAGGACATTTTCAATTTGGTCAATGTAAGTCCTTCTCGGATCTTCCTCTGCCAGCATCAACATTGCCGTTGGGTGCAGGAAAATGTTGTACAAATATAATAATAGCGAGGGAGATGCTTTCAAGAAAACGCTTCTGCATCAGACAATGTAGTAAGCCTCGACTAGAACTCGGTACGTTTCATGGAATTGATTAAAAACATTTCCTACCATTGAATAAACAAGCAGAGTCATGAAATAAATTGCCCACGTAGCTCATTTCCCGTCTGCCTGAGCCTTTCTAGAATAATTTACATTATAATACAAGGAAAAAAGGAATTCTTCATTGTACCTACCACCTATCATTTGGTAGAAGCTCGACAGCAAGGTTTTAGACTAAACATACATACATACTTACATACATACTGCAGCGTAATTTTGCTGCAGCGCAATCTTTTTACTTTTCAAGTATTCTTTTTTCTCCTTGACAACGGCGTCTATGGTCCAGTGGTTCAGCGTTGTGCTCACGAACCGGTGGTCCTGGGTTCAAATGCTGGTAGGAACAAATCACAAAAAATACTGTATGGTCCCTAGTTTGGTTAGGAAATTACAGGCTGATCACCTGATTGTCCGGAAGTAAGATGATCCGTGCTTCGAAAGGCGCGTTAAGCCGTTGGTCTCGGTCACTACTTGCTGATGTGAGGACATAATTGTTACATGAGCCATGTCAGGGGCCTTTGGCGGCTCAATAGTAACCCTGACTCCAGGGTTGATGAGGTTTGAGTAGAAGGGTCTTGACAGAAAGACAGATGAGAAAGTGATCCTATAAAATGTTAGCTACTTAACATTATCGTGGGCAACTATGTCTGAGTATTGTCATGTCGAAAAATAGGGTACTAACCACCCCGTTACTCAGAGGTACATTCGTAAATGAAGAACCACATCAACTGATTGCAATTTCTTAGCTTTTCCTCTAAATACCTCTTCCTGCTTCTCCTCTTCTTCTCCTTTCTTCTTCTTTTCCTATTTTCCTCGATCGCGCAGCGGGTTTGTTCAATAAATCGCAGCCAGGGAATGTTACGGTGAAGTGTGAATTGCTCAATTGGAATGGTTTTTCTTGGCCTGTTTCGGGCGATATTTATTTTATGTACAGTTAACATTTCCACAGACGACACGATATGTTTAGTTTTCACACGTTTTAACAAAGATCTTAGTATTCCACTTTGCTTAGTTAATAGACCGACACAAATAATTCCCGTGATCTTTGGTGTTTAAAAAGGCCATACAAAAAAACAACATTGTAATTTGATATTCGCGCATGTAAAAGTAAGTGCGCAATGCAAACAAATGTCAAATAGCAATATTGCTTTCTTAGATGAATTGCTTCGATGTGGCCATTTTAACCCCCCTGTAATGGACTGAGCCGCAAGTTATCATGCTGATCATGACTTGCAGCCACTTTATATGATATACAGGGTGTTAATGACATTGTAACGAATACTGAAGGGGATGATTCAGACCTTGAATCTGAGTTGATATCAATTTTTTCGTCACAATGTCACTGACACTTTGTATGTTATGATAATCACTGAATCCACTTTATGAGTTTCAATGAATGGTTGGATCATTTATGTCTATGTATCTAAGTGTCAAGACTTAAATCCACATAAAGACAAACAGTTTCATATATGTAGTTGTTACCAAGCCATCTGGGGCTTTAGCCAAGTTGCAAACGATTATGACAATTGACGGTGACAGTTGTAAATATATTTGGGCTTAACATGGCACCTTTTGTCGACCCCAATTTTTTTCGCTGTCACTTTTAGAAATTATCAACAACTCGGCGAACTCGTTACGTCACCAAAAGTCTGACGTCATCGAGATTTGATAGCGAACAATGGACACGTGCCAGAACTTGCTGAATCAATAAAGTATTTTTCCAGTCCCAAGCGAAATTCTCCGAATACTTCACTAAATTAAGTATTTGATGTAGGTGTTGGTTTGTAGCGGATGAAGTTTTATTTTAGTTTGATAGCTCTGAACACCATCCTTCCTTAGATTAACAGCAAACATCACCGTTACGATGTGAGAGTAAATTTAAATGAGATTGCACATAATTTTTTTTGGACTGTATTTAACAATATTAAAGTTTTACATTGTTGGTTGAGTGAGTAAGTAAAGAATGTAAGACGTGCCATGTTGCGGTCGAATTAAAAAAAACTAGTGTTGCCATATTATTTTATGTGAGGATTCGAACACGATGAGGGCAAGTCAAAGACCTACTTACTCACATAAAAATACGTAAACGTACTTTAAAGAATATAAACCTTGATTCTAAAGACATGCAATGTAATTAAAACACACAATAACGGGTTCTTACCGCGTTTAAATCAGGGAAATATGAGACTCCCGATATTTCGACACTGTTGCAAGTGCCATGATCACGGGATGATGATTATTCAGTCATGATTTAAACGCGGTAAGAACACGTTATTATGTGTTTTAATTATCATAATAACAGCGTAAACTTAAAACATGAAATGTAATGTTTTGTTAAGGTTCCGATTCAGATCCTCAAAAGGTAAAACGGAACTCTTATAGAATCACTTTGTTGTCCGCCCGTCTCTCTGTCGGTCTGTCAAGAGCGTGATCCACCATAGACTACATCGTCACTTGCCATCAGGTGAGATAGTGGTCAAACGCGAGGCTATTAAAAAAAAAAGAAACATTTTTCTCGGAAACGCGTGGAGGCTTCAAGTTGAAATTAACATGTAACACAAACACATATACATTGTTTTAAGTTTACGCGGTTATTATCATAATTAAAACACATAATAACAGGTTCTTACCGCGTTTAAAATAGGGATATGGGACTCCCGATATTGTGCGGGAGTTAGGCACTTAACCTTTGTCCGATAGAACAGCTCTCTCAACCTTTACTTACGAACAATGAAATCTTAATTTGCGAAAATCAACTGAAATTTTGTATAAAATCGATTGGTTTAAACAACAATCCACCGAGAATAGCGGATAGACGAGCGGATTTGGTACGAAGATATTTTATAACGATTTAGATTTCTCTTTTGATTTTATGGACTTATGATGTGCGCTTATTTCTTTATTTAGAAAATAATAAGTTTAGATACTTACATGTCGATAGCAGACTTTTCCAAATGAGTAAAATAGTAATGATAAACATAATATTTGTTTCTATGTAGGTATCATGGGAGCCTTAGTAATAGTCGAGAAGAAACCATCAAGAATTTAAATGACTTATTCTTTTCGTCTGCTCCCACGGCCGCGTCGCGCGCGGTACAAATTCGACCAATAGCAGTTCGACGTTCATAGCATTCGCTGCGTTTATTTGTCAAAGCGCTCGAAATAATTCGCAATGCGCTCGGAGCGGTTGCAATGCAAACCCTGCTGGTTATTGAAAATGATTTTACACACCAAATTCAATCGTCTGTTAAACATACATACATACACATACATAAACTCACGCCCGTAATCCCTAATGGGGTGGGCAGAGCCACAAGTAATCAAAGACAACTTGCAGCCACTGTTGAAACTCACTGTTGTTGTCGTCTGTTAAAACTAGGCATAAATTGGCATTGATATAAATTGAGTTCCAAGGCACTGATTAAACTTATTTCGTCCACTTCAATTTAAATTGTACAGATTTACTAAAACAAATTATATTCAGAAACTTCTTGGTATTCCAGTGTCTAAACGACAAAAACAGAGATGTTTTATTTCAAGTGTTTTTAACACAACATAACCTTACGACTGGGGGAGGCCTATGCTCAGCAGTGGGCGACGTACGGCTGATGATGATGATGATGAACCTTACGACTATTTCCCAGTTCGGGTAGACAGATATACATTTGTCGCAAGATGTAACTAAGTACCCACACCTTACCGAGCTTTCTTTTAGACCAATGCGATAGATGTTGAGCCGTATCGCCGTCTATAATGGTCGAACCAACTGTGTTAGTGAAAATTGCACTTGAAATTTATAACTCATTGGTGCAAGTCCGGTTTCGAGGTTGGATTCGGCGCTGCCGTTTGAGAAGCAAGTCGGTGAACCACTGGACCACAGTGACTAAACGTTTTGGGCTTGTATGATGCTATCATAGAGCGGACCTTGTAGTTGTATTAACTAGCTACTTGGATTGACTAGGTTTCGAATACAAAGTATTTAAGGCTTCGTCACACCAAAAGCAGGAGCAGATCATAAGCAGCGCGAGGGCAGTTTCAAAGCGAGTAAATACCCACGTGGAACTTTGTGTTGAAGCTTTCTATTAAATTATTTTAGACCTATGAAAAGCGCCTTAGAATATATTCTTAATTAAATTGTTGTTGTGAAATGAGGTTAAGGGTTCTCCCACTATTTTCGTCTAAACTTTGTATAAGCTGTCTAAATAATATTGTCATTGATTGGAGATATTAAGTTTTGGAGATATTATTTGCCTTTACTGTACCTATTTATTCTATCAAAGCCGGTTTTGATATTTGACTAAATTTTAGTTTTTCTTTTCACTTTTGAGCTGAGTGGGTGGATTTGGTAATTTGGCTGTCTAATATCAGTTCCTGAAAAAAATAATATAAAATGCGTTCTTTTAAACTATTCCAAGATTGCGGTTTAGGTGCACCCCGGACGCTTCTTACAAAAAAAAAACCTAACGCGTGCATACGCTGACGTTTTTATTTGAATTGGTGTAGTCAGAACTTCAGACTCAGAAGTACATCTATCGCAAGAGGAACTAAGTACTCACACCTCGCCGAGCTTTCAGTTAGACCGTGATAGGTGGTGAGCCGTATCGCCGTATATAAATGAACTTTTTGATGAACTTACCATCACTTAGTAAATTTCATGGAAAAACTGGCACTGTTTGTGATTGTTATTGCTTTTGTTATTGACGCATATTTGAAATTTATTTTATTAACGTTCTTTTTATGTTCATTTAATTAGCCTACTTTATTAGAGTAACTCTATACTGAAACCCATAGGTGGACATTTGTAATTAGCATATAGATACTAATGATTTTATTTACGGTTCTATTCATGGCGATTATTCCACCGACAAGAGCGCAGCTCTTAAATAGAGAGAGAGAGACTATTCAACTGTTAATCTTCCTAAAAGTAAATAAATCAATCTTTACTTCATATCGTTTCTAAAAAGCTATACTAGACGCGATAAGTTTAACTAATTCAGATTGTTATTTCACTGACAATGTCTCGACATGTAGTGTTTATTTTATGTGAGTAAAAAACTTTTATAAACAAACCTACCCCATTAGCGATTACGGGTGTGAGTATGTACGTAAAAGGATTTCAAGCTTCTCCGTACATTATACAATATGTGCTTGACTTGGCAATGGCACAGTTAAACTGTCAAAGTAATGTAGGTTTATGCAACGTACCAAATCGGCTCGTTTGTACCGCTCCTTATTATGCCTCTGCAATTTATAAGTTATCGGCGCAAACTTTTTCAATTTATTTGACGTGTCGAACTTAACTTTTAATTGGTTAGACTGGCTCTTGTCAATTGGTGGAAATTGCTAACGTAAGACTGCCTTATTTCATTTTTTATTGCCAATTGATGACGGGATCTATGACGTAACTGGGTAGGTACTCATTATGAGTGACTGTCGACTTGAAATGGTTAAATTATTAGGTGAAGTTTTTAATCTATGTACCAGAATAAGGAATTATACAAATTCAAAAATATCTTTATTCAGTACTATTCAGTAGGTAACATAATTACACTTTGAATCGTCAATTTTTACATAACGAACGTCTCGTCCGCCTAAAACTACTGCAGTTTCTCACAACCTGTATAGCCGGGGAAAAGAAGCTGCAAGAGAAACCTCGGCACAGAGCCCTAGACGTTCTTTAAAAAATAAAAATATAATAATAATACTAAAAAAATACTACGTATAGAACGGAAACTCTCCGCTCCCCACCAGCGGCTGAGCTAGGTTTACCTCACCCCCTCGGTCTTACTTTAGTCCTCAATCTTATGGGCGTCACACACAGATGCTCGTGTAAGATAATATAAACACGTAGTGTCTGTCTTAAATGATGTTTTTTTTGTATGTAGTGTCCGCAATGTGTCTGTAGTACCCCTCAGTATTCGTTACGATACTGAGGGGTTCTTTTCTGGGCACAGGCCTCTCAATCAACCGGAGAGTGCATGGAGAATACTCCACCGCGCTGCTGGTCATACAAAAGAAAACCATATGCAAATTCGTTCAGCGACTGTCGGAATTCATCAAAAAGTTGATACAAATATGTACCTACAGCCGGAAGAGGATTTTGTAATGGGGTCACTCATTTTCCTTCTTCATGCGTAAAATGAGGAAAGGATTCGAAAGGCCCCTTCTGAAGTTTTTTTTTTATTAAAAGCTTGCCTTTCACGGACTTCATTTTAGTAGGAAAATGCTATAGTGTCCTTGTAACGGTTTCTGGTATGCATCTTTTTGGATGTATTATATAACGTAAGCTCACGTGGGCCAGGGGTTGAGCTCACGTCCTCGAGGTCCCAGGTTCAAATCCATAACATTTTTAACTCAGGTAATATAATTTGAGTTTTGGGGCACAGCTGAATCCCCTCAATGTCGGAGTGTCAAATTTTGCTGAGTTGATGTCCCTTTTTAGAGGAGATAAGGTTTAAAGTTACTATGTTATTCGCTCTTCTATACCTGCTTATTCCTAAAATAAATTTATTTCTTTCTTCTTTCTTTCATAATCACAAAAACCTTGTGATCCCCGACAGGATAAGCCGCTGATCTGCCGCTTTTCTTTTCCAAATTCATCATCAACATCTCCGTAGCATTATACCGTTTTTCACAGGGCCCGCTTAAAAAAGCTGAAGATTTGACAGGTCCGGTTTTTGCATAAGCGACTGCCTGTCTGACATTCCAACTCGCGAAACGAAAACCAACCCAATACAGGTTAGGTCACTCCGAATATGCACTTGGAATGTGGGTTTCCTCACGATGTTTTCCAAATTCAAAATTTAAAAACATTTGCACGATGATACAAAAGAGAAAGAGACAAGGAGTACAATTGGCGGCCTAATTGCAAAACAGCAATTTCTTCCAGGCAACTAACAAGCACGCAAGTGTATTTATAACATTATATATTATTAACCGTTTAGTTATTATACTTTCCACAATTTATGTGCGTCTTATAAGACTGTAACAATAGATTTCCTTAACGTTAACCACAGGGCTATAAACACTCGGTTAAACCTACGTTTAAGCTAACATTTTGGTTAAACTTTGAACCAAAACCGCTTCGTGTGGTTAAAGTTACAGTTATGTTTTTCCGCATCCAAGTTATGATTTACGTTGAACCCTAGTTTAATGTGTGCTGTAAATTTTAACTATGATCGGTGTATTGTTGAAGTTAGATAGTTTTAGAATATGGTTAAAGAGAATTTATTTCTTATTTCCAACATATTACATGTCATTTACATAAGAAACAAAGTACTTACATTTGTATACATATAAGTTCACACTTCGCCTAATATACTTACACATATGCATTTCTTTCACGCACTTCCACACATACAGAGACTGGTCCGCAGAACCAAGGACCACACTTTCAAAATTATAATAACTTTAAGTAGGTACACAAGATATATTTTAGAAATAAAACGGATTTGAAAAAGAGTTTCATTTTGTATTACTACGTAGGTATGAATAGAATAGAAATACTAAATAGTTTATTGTAAAAGGACGGCACACACAAAAACAAGACAATAACATCATTTAAAATGTTCAAAAAACCATTACAAAACGAAGCAAAACGGACGTTTGTCGAAATGATCATAAGGTGGTGGTGGACGCCCTGAAATAAAAGAGCCTCACTCAGCACAAGCCACGCAATACATGAGTTTCTTTCGGACAATGTCACAGACGGATTATATTAATAGTCATCATCACCAGCCCATTAACGTCCCCACTGCTGGGGCACGGGCCTTCCCTATGGATGGATAGGGAGATCGGGCCTTAAACCATCACGCGGGCCCAGTGCGAATTGATGGTTAGTAACGACTGCTAATACAGCCGGGACCAACGGCTTAACGTGCCTTCCGAAGCACGGAGGAGCTCGAGATGAAACCTTTTTTTTTGTGGTCACTCATCGGTTCTCTATTTTTACGCATAAATTTTTATGTAATAATTTACCATGGCATAATGTTACTTGTCCTATTATTAGTTACGCATAGTATTAATTTGTCATAACTTTTTAAGCATAATTTTGAAACTCAACTACTTTAAGCATAATAATTAATGACAATAATGACATATAAGCATAATTATTATAAGCATAAAAACTATACTCCGAATAAGAAAAGTTTTGGCACAGCTTTGAACACTTCCGAAACTTACTTTTTCCTTGGCTGCATTTGGTTCATGATTGTGACTTTTTATATTTTTTGATTCTATTTCATGCTGTTGGTCATCATTCAGAATACTTTTCGTGTGTAAGATAAACATGCTGGCGGCGTAGGGGTGGCCCAGGGGCCACCCCCGCCGCACCCTAACCTACTGTTATGATAAAACACTAATATTCTAAAAAATAATTATGAATACCTATTTATATGCGAATCAAATTTATACCAACAAATATTAGTCCAAAAATAAGTTATACCTAACAAACCAGTATTCTTAGATGTTATTATAGGAAAGTACTGTTATGCTTAAAAACGTTGTGCGAAAATGATTATGATAATTAAAATTATGACAAAACCATTTATGCATTTTAAGAGAATCCCTCACCCATCCTGTGACCGGCCTTTGCGAATTTGCTTAACTTCAACAATCGCAGACCGAGCGCGTTTACCGCTGCACCAGCGAGCTCCTATATTAATACTAAATAAATTATATTCTATACAGGATGCTTCTATGCTGTTCTGGGAGCAAATAAAAAACATAGAACACGTTCAGCTGCTTGTCTTCCCGGGCATGTCGTATTAACCGACAGAGGGATTGTGTCCTCTAACATGATGGACTAATGTTATGGGCGATAGGCTGATCCTTTATCACCATAAGGTTCATCATATCCAGCTTACGACAACGTATCAACAGTGGCTGCAAGTTGTCTTTGATTGCTTGTGGCTCTGCCCACCCCATTAGGGATTACGGGCGTGAGTTTATGTATGTATGTCTATACAGGGTGTTAGTGACATCGTAAGACATCATCTATAAATTATATTAATAGTGAATAAACTGCAAGTGTGGTTTGATCAGCAGTAAAAAGACTGGGTAATATGACTCCACGGTTGGCAGATAACAAGAAGGTATCTTGTTCAACAAATAGTTATATGGCTGTTATATTGCTGTTATACAGCCAATATAAAGTTTTACACTTTAACACTCAGCAACGTATCGCCTGTTAGCGAATCAGGCATTTTATAGCATTTAAAATCCATACTACTTAATATTCAGAGGTGGAGGACAGGAGCCCTAGTACGGCTTTGAAATAGACTACTCTGGACGCCATCCCAATCGCGTCAGACAGAGTACTGCGGGGCGGAAGGCAAGAGGGAAACCACTGTTCTATTTTTCTCAAAAAAGTAGCATGAAGAATGTTACTCCGACAAGAGCGTGGCTCTTAAATAAATGATAACTACTTACATAAACTGCCTATATACGTCCCACTGCTGGGCACAGGCCTCCCCTCAATCAACCGGAGGGGGTATGGAGCATACTCCACCACGCTGCTCCACTGCGGGTTGGTGGAGGTATTTTACGGCTAATAGCCGGGACCAACGGCTTAACGTGCCCTCCGAAGCACGGAATCATCTTACTTTTTCGGACAATCAGGTGGTTCAAGCCTGAAAAGTCCTTACCAAACAAAGGACAGTCTCACAAAGTGATTTCGACAATGTCCCCATCGGGAATCGAACCCGGACTTCCAGGTCGTGAGCCTAACGCTCTAACCACTAGACCACGGAGGCTGTTAACTACTTAATATTATAAATGTGTGTCTGTCTGTTTGTTTGTCCGTCTTTCACGGTAAAAAAAAACAGACAGACACAGATTTTCACAATTTTCAAGGTAGGAAGCTAAAAATTGGTACATTAGAAAAGAGGAACCGCGTTACCACGAATTTAACGCGTGCGAAGTCGCAATAACTAGTATATACAAACTTAATTGTATTTTAAACAGCCTCCGTGGTCTAGTGGTTAGAGCGTAAGGCTTACGATCTGAAGGTCCGGGTTCGATTCCCGATGGGGACAATGTCGAAATCACTTTGTGAGACTGTCCTTTGTTTGGTAAGGACTTTTCAGGCTTGAATCACCTGATTGTCCGAAAAAGTAAGATGATTCCGTGCTTCGGAGGGCACGTTAAGCCGTTGGTCCCGGCTATTAGCCGTAAAAACACCTCCGTCAACCCGCATTGGAGCAGCGTGGTGGAGTATGCTCCATACCCCCTCCGGGATATGAGGGGAGGCCTGTGCCCAGCAGTGGGATGTATATAGGTTGTTTATGTATGTATGTAAATTGTATTTTATGAGATTGTTATACAATAGTAGTAGTATAGTAGATTGTTGTTCACAGAAAAATCTAAAATCTAAATCTAATCTAGCCTACAAGATCCCACTGCCAGGCAAAGGCCTCCCCTTCCTCTTTCCATTTACAGAAAAATCTATAGAGAAAAAATATTTCACTTGTTTTTGAAGTACGTAGTCTGGATCAAGCTTCCCTCATTCAAGCTTCAATCCCAGGTTATGTCTAGAACTTATTCTTTTTGCGTGACTTATCATCGTAGATTTGCCGCATAAAGCAAAGTAGTTAAAGAACTACATGGCTGTCTAACCCATTCTACCTAGATATTTCTTAAAGAAGTAACAGTAAATTCTAAAGCCCAGCGTGAACCACATAACCACTAATCCATTAATTCACTGGACGAACTAAGAGCGAACTGAACTGTAGTGTTGTGAAATAATCACTAGAGATGCGCCCACTATACAGGTTTGGCCAACTAGTCGGCTTTCTGGGACCGTCTCATCAGCCGTCTAGTCTGAAAATTTTCCAGTTACTACTGTACAGAAAAATACTGTTTCTGAAGTTGAAAATGTACACGAAACTATAAGGACTATAATACATAATATCAACAATTATTTTATTGTCATTGATAAATAGGTCCTCCTCCTTTGCGAGACGATGGCGATCATAATTAAATTTTTGCTGACCAATAACTGGCCACGCTTACGGCATTGTCAGTGGCTTCATGAAGGTCTTTAATAGTGCAAGAGTTAGGGCACTTAGAAAATAGGGTATCATTTATTAAATAAAATTAGAAAGAAAGAAAGATGATGTTTGTCACATGGCGATCAATATTACTTGCGGAATTGCTATTTTTCTTAACATTATCATCCCCGTTTTTCAAGGGTTCCCCTTATCTCACCTGAAGATTTGACAGGTCCGTTTTTTTACAGAAGCGATTGCCTGTCGGGCCTTCCAAACCGCGAAGGGAAGACCAGCCCAATACATGTTAGATCACATACCTCATTTCTAGGGGTGCATGAAAGGAGCCTCCCCGAGCGGTGCATTGAAGTTTTCTCGCATCCGGCGCACCCTGGTAACAGTCTGCGGATGGTTTAGACGGTAACGCAGAGTGACCGATCCTTTCACCACGATGGCGATCTAATGTTAGTATAAATCGCCATCGAGTCGCAAAGAAGAAGGGAATGCTTTCGTGTGGTTTGACTGATTTTTTATTTAAAGTATTTTCTTCATATTTGAGAAAACGTATTCCACCAATTCATTCATTCATTGACTATGATGCTAGGCGACTAGTCGACTTTCCCGTCTAGTAGGTGCATCTCTAATAATCACTAAACTTTGTTCTTAGATACCTAGAACTTGTTTTATCTAACATTTAATTACGCTGAAAGGATATTTAAGTAAGTAAAGATGGATATTAAATTATCATACATCACTTTTACACTATCTGTTATCGTATATATACTAACCCTATCTCACTAGGACACCTTATCATCATCAGCCCATTAACGTCCCCACTGCTGGGGCACGGGCCTTCCCTATGGATGGATATAGGGAGATCGGGCCTTAAACCATCACGCGGGCCCAGTGCGGATTGATGGTTATTAACGACTGCTAATGCAGCCGGGACCAACGGCTTAACGTGCCTTCCGAAGCACGGAGGAGCTCGAGATGAAAACTTTATTTTTTCGTGCTCACCCATCCTATGACCGGCCTTTGCGAAAGTTGCTTAACTTCATCAATCGCAGACCGAGCGCGGAATTTTAGCGACGGAAAATTCCACTTGATATCAACTCAGAATCATGGCCTGAATCATCCCTCAAAGTTTTCGTTACGATGTAGAAGAACTTAATAAATAATTAGACCTTCAGATCCAGCCCATCGCTCTAGCCACTACACCACAGAGCTCAGTCAGTTCCATACAAACATTTTATAACCAGCCACTTACTTCTGTCTGGACCGTTACGAAAATAAGTAATCAACGAAATAATACTACCTCATCAACTCGTATACGTTTCGTGGTCCCAGAGACCTCTTGTTTGTTTGATTGCTATTATTAGAGGTCCGCGGGACCCTCCAGGCCACTTTCGGCACATTCGGGGTCAGAATTATCACTTCCAGTTTTTATACAGACGGACAAGCCAAATTATATATTAGGAGTAACTCCACGTGTTTCGAAGCTTCTTGGTAAACATACTTCTTTAAAACATGTTCTGGTCAGCAAAAGTGTTTTATAATTCAATTTTCGATTCTTTTGATGATGACGTGTCATTTTGATGTAAATTTTGGAGGTTTGCAAGTTTGATTTTGTATTTTAATAATGAATGGTCTGTGCCCAGAAGTGGGCCGTAATAGTATGTTTATGTTATGTTATGATCATTAATTTAGGAGGAACGGGAAATGGAGGATTCAAAGGGAAATAAACCACAGTTATAATTTTAAATTAAAAAAAGAAATTAATTTATCAAAAACTTATCAGATCTCATGTAGAGCCAAGGTTCTAGCTCTACACGCCCTAACTATACAAACCCTAAGTTCACAATAGCTACACATTAGGCCAAAATATGGAGCTTGCCTGTTTAATACGTCCACTGCGGACAACATATCAACATATCGTGAGAATTTGGCTTATCTGGATTTATCCAAAGTTAAGTTATGAGGGTTCAAAAATCGACGAAACGTTTTGCCCTGATCTAATACCGTCGCGTTTCGCTCGTCTTGGCGGGGGCACTGCCGTGCCCTCAGATTAAAAAGATATCTTCAGCATGAAAAATCGCGTTGGTCGTAACGATTACAAGTTTTCTATGCATTTATGGTTATGCTTTTGTAAAGTCAAAGGAATACCGTATAAACTTCGCAGCTATTACTCAGTCCCTGAAGACAACTTTTATGAATAATTCTCGACCACCCCTCTGTATATTGCTCGCATTTCAGTCTTACTTTAAGAATGGAAGCAACAGACATTACCGACTTGCAGACTTGACTACTAAACAATAACGTCATTATGTGCTTCTCCCCGGACTGGGAGGAAGTAGAATACGGTTCGCTGTTTTATTTATCCCGGGAAAGAGTCGACTGCAACGACATTGAGACACAGGGCCCTTAGCAATTAATTACAGATGTGACTTTAATAGCATTTTATTGCTTTTATAGCACTCACCTGTGCAAATAGAGAAAATTAATTCGAAAGAAATCAGAAATCAGAATCATTTATTCAACGTCTTCTTCTATCGTGTGGGTTGTGAGGTGGAGTACCAACCTCATCAACCCTGGTGTCTTCTTACTATTGAGCCGCCAAAGGCCCCTGATATGACTCATATAACGAATACGTACTTACATCAGTAGTAACCGGGACCAACGGCTTAACGTGCCTTCCGAAGCATTTAAGAAGATTCATTCAACGTAATTATCATGGATAAACTTGTTGAACGTCAATGTAACATTTTTGAATTTACGTAATTTCGCAAGGTATTATAGCTGAGGAGAAGAAATGACAAGAAACTGCAACAGCAACACATCTTTTAAATCAATGAGGGTATACATCACAAGTTATTTAATAACTAGAGGAACACATTTAATACCAGACATTTTTATCGTTTAGGTAATCACTAATCTTATAAGCATTTTACATAAAGTAAGCTTCACATGAGCTTTAAATTTATTTTCTCACAAATTGAATATTCAAAATATTATAACACCAAAAAAGAATAATATTTTACCCTTGTAATAAATCATTTTTTCATCTGGTTAGTAATTAGTATCACTACCAAATCTGTCTTACTGGACAAGCCTGTAGTTATTCCTTTTTGGATGTGTCACTTTCGCAAATATGTAAGACCAAATTTGTAGCGTAATTTGTACGTTTCCTTTACAATTACGTATGATAACAGCTTACAGCTTTTGCTTTAACTGAACGCTACTTTTAGTAAAGTGAATTTAATTTAAATAACAATATATCTATAGCCCGTCATGAGGCACCCAATGCGTGACGATCCGTGCCCGGGTGTATGCGAAAAACATGTCCGGCCCAATCCCATTTGAGTCTGGCGGCTTTTCGTCAGGCGTCGTGGTAGACTTCGAAAGAGATGGCGTGACGACTTGGATGCTTGCCGGGGGGACTGGCCGGAGTACGCACAGGACTGAGAAAAAATGGAAAGAGGAAGGGGAGGCCTTTGCCCAGCAGTGGGATCTTGTAGGCTAGTTTAGATTACTAAAGATTAAATGAGTTATAAAGATTAAAAGGAAAAAGGAAAGGTTATAAAGATTAGATGCCTAAAGCAAATATATCCAGTACCGGACCTGTCAAATGTTCATGTAAGGTAAGCGGACCCTGTGAAAACGGAATAATGCTAGGGAGATGATATTTTTTTTTTTTACGTATTTACGTAAATTCATCGAACATATAAGGTCGGTATTTCTTTTTGTCTGCATATTCAGGTTGATAGTGGCATCGTAACAGATACTGAGGGGGATGATTCAGACCATGATTCTGAGTTAATACCAAGTCGAACTTTCCATCGCAAAAATCATGAGTTTTTTGTGTTTTTTTTTATTATTTTCAAAGACCATGATTCTGTGTTATATCAAGTTGAATTTTCCGTCGCAAAATTCATGTTTTTTTTTTTAATTATTTTGAATTCTCTGCTTTTGCGATGAAAAATATACTTCTGGGACCTCCAGTAGAATTCAAAAAGTACCATATTACGTATATTGTAAACTCGTATTCGGGTAATTCTTAAATAGTTTGCAGAGAACCCAAAAAAATTTAATATATGTTTTTATGAGTTTTTATGATGCAAATCGAAAGTTTATGTCAAAAGCATATTTTGGATGCATATGGACAAGCTTAATACCCTCAGGAATATTAAAAAACAAGGGTAGAAAAACACGGTTGTGACATTTGTGCCTCGGTCGTGACATCACTAAACATGGCTGTGACACAATATGACATGGATGTGACTGTTTTGCATTTTTCATTGTAACTGTTGCTGTTATTTTTTTTTTTGTCATCTTAGTTTTTTGTCTCAATTGATTGGAGCAATTAGGCAGTAAGCAAACACTGAATTGGTTTAATCAAAAGTATTTATTTGGTAATCTTCTTTCTGATTATGTGATACTTAACTAAATCGCAATAATTGAGATCGCGTCATAAAAAAGTTAGTATTTGGAAACAAAAACCTTTATACTTATTGTACATTTGCCGCAGATGGCACTATCTACTTGGCCGGACAAATGGGGAGCGCTGAAGGCTCTCACCCGGTACAACGTTTAAGGCAACAGGCCTGAGGGTGCCCAGTTGGGCGGGGTCAGTATCGGGGCATGGCCACCACGGCTCAGAGCGTCGTGTGAGAAGAAAAATATTTGAAAGAGTTAATCGACCCTAGAGGGTCGATAGCGATAAGCGCTGATTGAGGGAAGTCGTCGACCACGCCGACGGGGTCAGTATCAGGGTCCTGAAGTGTTTGGTGTCGCGAGCTGATTGGCTGCCTCTATGGCTAGAGTAATCGGGTCGTCGGGATCGTATATTACGTCCTTCGGACGCCGATACTTTTCATGAGGTCATGATCGGGCGGATGAAAGTCGTGTAGATTTTCACCTTATTCCTAAGGGACAATTTACTACGCTTATTAAGGAGACAATGAAGACTGCCCATTACAAACGCGGCGCGATGGCGCACACGTTTGATATGGGCCTTAAAAGTAAGACTTCTATTTAAGACTACGCCGAGATATTTGACTTACTCCTCCCAAGGGATCGGCTTGCCAAACATCTTGATGACTTTAAGTTGACGGCGTGACCGTGGCGTGTTATAATAGCTTTTTGAAAAATACACAGCTGCACTTTTCGCCGGGTTTACCTCGATTCTCCATTTGCGAAACCGCTTGCCCGAGGCATTGGCCGCGCGTTGGAGAATTCCGGTCATCATAACTTGATCACGGCACGAAGAATAGATGGCTATATCATCCGCAAATAAAGCTAGTTCGGTGTTTGGGGATTTGGGAATGTCACTAGTATACAATGAAAATAGTACCCCTGTTACCCTGACACCAGGGTTGATGAGGTTGGTACGTCACCTCACAACCCACACGATAAGAAGAAGAAGAATGAAAATAGTAAAGGGGAGAGGACGGAGCCTTGTGGGACTCCGCCATGTATCGGGTGCGGTGACGAGAGCGTCCCTCCCACGCGGTAGCAGCGAAAGGTTCGATTTGAGAGGAAGTCTCGTATGATGTGCACGAGACGGTCTGGCACTCCCAGTGAATAAAGCTTGTAGATCAAGCCGTTGTGCCAGACTTTGTCATACGCTTTCGCCACATCGAAGAAGAGCGCTCCCGTAGCGACAGGTTTTTTAAGTTTAACCTACTAGAGATATGTTCAATAAAACGGTGCACTTGTTGAACGCAGGAGTGTTTGGTTCTAAAACTAAACTGCTCTAGTGGAATAAGACTATTGGATTCGGCGTAGTCTCGTAATCTAGAAAATATGAGCCGCTCATAAATCTTCTCCATGGTATTGAGGAGACTTCTGGGGCGGTAACTCGAAGGTTCGTTTTTAGGTTTCCCAGGCTTTAGTATACCAATTACAATTGCTTCTTTCCACTGCTGTGGAAAGACGCAGTTGATCATGCATGGCGACGTTGAATATTGCCGTTAGTAAACAGATGAGGGGAGCACCGAAGTTTTTAAGGACTCGATTCGTGATACCGTCTGAGCCAGAGGCTTTTCGGGTATGAAGATTTTTAATGATATCTAGTACCTCTTCCTTAGTGACCTGTGGAAGAGAAGGATCGGTGGGAGGTACAGAAGCCCTACGCTGAACTTCAGAGTTCACCGTCGAGAGCGGTGCCTACGATCGATAGGGAGAGTGCCGATAGGGAGAGTGCTGGGCGAACATTGGGCTTCGAGACTGTCGGCAAGGCATTCGGCTTTTTTCTTATCGTCAAAAGCGGGGGGTTGGTTAGACCTATTGAGAGGTAAAACCGTATCCTTTTGAAGAGACCTAGATAGCTGCCAGATGGCCTGGTGGTGGAGCTCAATACCGCTCAAAAGATTATCCCACCGATTCTGTCGCATGTCATTAATACGTATTCTTACAGTATGCTGCTGGAGACGCAAATGACGGCGACATTCCTCGGTGCGATTGGAATCATATGCGCGGGTGGCTGCGTTTTTCTCCGTTGGCAGATCACGGATATCGGTAGGCAGTTTCCAGCGATATGGTCTTCCATCTCCGGAACCTGTTTTGAAGTTTCGTTCAAAACCGACCTCACGTGATCCGTGAGGGAGTTAATAGCTGTCGAGGCCTCCTCTAAGGAGGTTATTTGTACTGGGAACTTCAGGCCAAGATCTGCAGAATCGTTGCAATTCCAGGTAAAGACCGTGTCTCCTGATTGATATCAGGAGACGCTATGATACTTCTTCTTAGTAAATTTAGCGTAGCAAGGGGTATCAGGGTTGTCGTTATTTATACTAACAATTTGACCAACAAATATTTCTCCTTGAACTCAGTGAGTTTCGTTCCAATCCCAAAATCCACTTCCGTAACAAATACAACCGCCTATAAAACCCCTGCCTAGTGTGGCTGAATGATATTATGAATAAATTCCTTCCAAATATCTTGGAAGAGGCCCTTGCCCAGTACTGGGATCTATATGAACTAGTAAAGTAAGTACTCGTATGTAAGCATATCAAACAATAATATAATTTATAAATAAAAGCAACAAAACCCACTAAATTATTGAAATAAAAAAGAATGTCACGATCATGCATTATATGTCACAACCATGTGTTTAAAATGTCTACGGCTGTGACATTTTTATCATTACATGGTCGTGACAATTTGAAACGTGTTCGATATAACCCAAAAGCTATCCACGATACTGCAAATCTTAAGTAATTATTTTAAACTACACTGTATGACGTGCATATTATATTTCAAACAATAGTGTAACACTGATACTTAAGTTTAAAACTCTAACACGGCGTTGACGAGTTAAGGTTGTCCTTTTTTTAAAATGTAAAAGCAGATTGATTTTATACTGGTCTCAACGCTCTTAGCCATTTGCAATACTGACAAAAACATATTGTTGCCGTTCTAAAAAAACTTAGAAAGGGTCGCCAATGTCATAGATTTATTTCTAAAGAGTATTGTAATTTTAAAGAGTCGCACACGGTTGTGACACAAAAACTGCTCACAAAATGTATGTTGTTCAAAATCATAAATAGTGTGCATTATTTATATATTTTGTTAAACAGTCTTATAGAACAAAGGTTCATCTTGCATAGTTATTGTAATATTTCGAAAAATAACATGCCACATCTTCAGAAAAAAACATTTTATCTGCAATTCTGGCAATCTCACACGACACGTTCCGTGACATTTATGACTTCAATTTTTTTTAAATATAATATCTAATAATTTTATGGCAAAAATTATATCCGGACACGATACTAGAAGTAATTACCTAAGTAAAATAATTCAGGGGTCACTGATTTTCCTAAAAAACATATACAATTCTTACAACTCACAAAAAAAAACGTAAGAATAAGAATCACCCAATTTCCTGATATTCAGTATTTATATGTTATTATCCATTTTTTAAGAAAATTACTTTAGCCGGAAGCATTACTTACGTCGTCACTTCCTTATTACGAGCTGTATAATCTTTCGGACTGGTTTGACAGTGTTGATGGGAGAAAGTTGATAAATATACTTGTCTCTTTTTGGCATATGTAGTTTTGTAAGAGTGAGAGAGAATATGAGTATAAGGCGGTTGTAAGGAGGTGTATTTAATCATGATAAAAATTTAAGACATCGGGCAATGTCCATACTAGGAAGCCTGGTTTACGTGTCCAATGGTTTAAAAAAGCGGCCATTTATATTGATACGCCTACTTTTATTTTGATACAAACATACAGCGTATAAGATCTATTTTGAACCAGCGTGCATGCATGAAACGATTGATGATTGTGTAGGAAGAGAAGTATGTCAGGATCTATGCAAATGGAATTCCGTAGTCTCTGCTTAACCTGGTGGGAAATAGGCGTGAATATGTGTATGTATGTAAAAAGAGAAGGGATTACAAGTAGGAGTGTACAAGTGATAGTGATATCGTATCAAAAACTTTGAGGGATGTATGATTTGATATTTTTCTTTTTGTTTTTTTTTTTATTTGAGATAATATTATTCTTTTTTTTTTGTTATGTTGGTATCATTATATGTTTATTGCACCAGCCCGTGCTCCAATGAATAATCTTTCACCCTAAGGTTGCCTGGCAGAAATTGCTGTTTAGCAATAAGGTCGCCTATTGTGCTTATGTTTTATTCGTATGTTTATGTCCTTTGTTTTGTTATTGTGCAATAAAGTATTATTGATTGATTGATTGATTGATTGATTGATTAATATCAAGTGGAATTTTATATCGCATTTGAAAACAATAAAAACAATTCAAAAAGGTTCATGCATTTTGCGACGGAAAATTCCCCTCAATATTAACTCAGTATCATGGTCTGAACCATATCCCTCAGTATTCGTTATGTCACTATCACCTTGTATACTCCTGCTTGTAATCCCTTCTCTTTTTTACATACATACACGCCTTTTTCCCACCGGGGTAAGCAGAGACTAAGCTCCATTTACTTCGATCCTGACACACTTTTCTTGCTTCCTCCACATTCATCAACCGTTTCATACACGCACGCTGGTTCAAAATAGATCTTACACGCTGTATGTTTGTATCAAAATAAAAGTAGGCGTATCAATATAAATGGCCGCTTTTTTAAACCACAGGACACGCAAACCAGGCTTCCTAGTGTGGACTCTGAAGAGTAGAACTTAATGAACCTTTTCTAAGGACGTGTCCAATTTAGTCAGTGTACGTGTTTGGTTAAGGTACGTATGTGTATGTGTGTTTGGTCGTGTGTGTGTGTGTAGTAATCAGAATTTTATCAATTATCTTTGACCTAGGAAACTACTCAATTGTCGAACTATCGAGAGTTTAGCAACAGTGGTAAATTCAGAGTAAAACAGAATGTGCAATGTAGAACTGTATACGTTATAATATTCGAAATGAGCCGTCGATTAAGCATCCTGCCCTCTTCATAAACAAGGACTCGGAGGGTCCAAGTTTTGTTTATATTTCAACCAATTCGGTACCAATTTTAATCCTAATAAAAATTCCAGTCGCGGGGACAACTTTAAACGAGCTTCTTGGGCTTTCAGAAAGTAATAAAAGTTGCATCGGCGGTGTACAATAAAAATACTGTCAACGGAAAAAAAGAAGAAAATAAAACTGTCAAGTACGAGTTGGAGTCACGGTCCGACGTTTCCGTACCATAACGCTTGATTATTGTAATGGATCATCATTGTCATTAATTTAAGAGCCACGCTCTTGTCTGTGTCGTGTATTCCATGTTACTTTTTTTCTCTTGCCTTCCGCCCCGCAGTACTCTATCTGACGCGAGTAGGATGGCGCCCAGAATAGTCTATTTCAAAGCCGTACTAGGACTCCTGTCCTCCGCCTGAATAGTACTGACAGTTCCTGCTGCCCTCTGTCAGGTTCCAGGTTACGATCCCCGTGACTTGCCCCTTCCGTCCTGCATTGCCGTACCGATGGCTCCCATCTCCGCCTTTGCAACCGTTGAGGTTTTCACCCTGGGCTGAGGTTCTACGTTATAGTAACGTGTATGAGTTATAAATACTTAAAGTTATAAATACATAATTTCACGCCTATTTCCCACCGGAGTAAGCAGATGATAGAATTCAAATCAAATCAAATATACTTTATTGCACAGAACTTAATTTAGACAATCAGACTTAACACATGAATACAGTACAATTTGAGCGGCCTTATTGCTCTAGAGCAATTTCTTCCTGGCAACCACCAAAAGGAAATAAACATTTACAAAGAACTTGGATGCGGGATGGTGCAACAAAAATAAATACCTAAAATTAAAACTAAAGTTAACATAATAATACTCTTTACTATAGAATTCCATTTACTTCGATCCTGACTTGCTTCTCTTGCTTCCTCCTCATTAAAAAAAAAAACCGGTCAAGTGCGAGTCCGACTCGCTCACCGAGACTTCCGAAACTTTAACTTTGCAGTTAAAAAACTATTGTTTCTATGCCGCAATAAGGTTTGTAACCGCATTTTTTCCGGTTAAAATTAATTTTGGATATTATTTATTCTTTTGAATGTCGTAGTTTAGTGTGCTCCATACCATACCCTTTCTGGTTGATTGAGGAATCCTGTGCTTAACAGTGAAAAAAATGGACTAATAGAAAAGATAAAAATTCAGACATCAGAGACTCCAACCCCCATTTTTTTAAGATTCGAAATGATACAGTCCTTTAAGATCATCAGGCAGACTTATTGAATGGGTCCCGTATTTGTATGGAACCCTAAAATTTCTTTCAATGGAAAAAAGAAGCGAAAAAACAAACTTTTTTCTTTTCCCGGTTAAATATTGCGGCTTGAAGTTTCGTGTTCCAATTTTAATTTTGTTGGATACCTAATATATTGATATTAGGGTGAACAAGAAATACCTACTTCGAATTTTAACATACTTATGCAAAGCATAGATGTAAATCATATTGAAAGTTGCCTGGGAGAGAACTTCCACTTGGGCACCAAGGCCACTTGCTGGAGGTTTTCTGCTTATTAATATAACATAACATCACGCTTTTATTCTGAAGGGGGTAGGGGTATATGTATATCAGTAATATACCCACTCCTCGTCAGCTATATTTAAGTCCTATGTAATACCATTATGAGGAGCTCGGCGGCGCAGCGGTAAACGCCCTCGGTCTGCGATTGTTGAAGTTAAGCACCTTTCGCAAAGGCCGGTCATAGGATGGGTGACCACAAAAAGAAAAGTTTTCATCTCGAGCTCCTCCGTGCTTCGGAAGGCACGTTAAGCCATTGGTCCCGGCTGCATTAGCAGTCGTTAATAACCATCAATCCGCACTGGGCCCGCGTGGTGGTTTAAGGCCCGATCTCCCTATGCATCCATAGGGAAGGCCCGTGCCCCAGCAGTGGGGACGTTAATGGGCTGGTGATGATGAATACCATTATACTGGGCACAAATCCTAAAAACCACGCGCTATCAATTGTCAATGGTCCGCAAAGGGAAAATTTAAATCGAAAAAAAATTTTGACTAGCACGGGACTTGAACCCGCAGCTCTTGTCAAGCCGGGACGAGCGTGTTAACCATTACACCACCGGGTTCTCGTCCTGTCCATGCGAAATTCATTCGATCTATAAATATCGTCATTAAGCCGACGCCGAGAATTTTTTTACTATTAAATGTTTCCCTTTGTGAGTTTCCCTAAGCACGAGTAAGTGCTATAAAAACAGAAATTATTTACCTATGATCCAAACATGAATCGAACTCATAAATTTATCGAGTCTTTCTTGATTATTGGTTCGTTTAAATTAATATTTCTTTATGTTTTGTTTCAGGTAAAAATCTACAAATTATTGCAACAACCAGACGCGTCTATGCTGTTCTGGGAGCAAATAAAAAACATAGAAAACGTTCAGCTGCTTGTCTTCCCGGGCATGTCGTAAAAACCGACAGAGGGATTGTGTCCTCTAACATGATGGACTGTAGGCTGGGTTATGGGCGATAGGCTGATCCCTTATCACCATAAGTTTCATCATATCCAGCTTACGACATCGTATCAACAGTGGCTACAAGTTGTCTTTGATTACTTGTGGCTCTGCCCACCCCATATGTATGTATGCAGACGCGTCATCCAACGCAAGCCTCCAATCGAATGTCCGGTTTTTTTTATTCGGGGGCTTTTAACATAGTTTAGTTTAATTTTCCCTTCGCGGGTTGGAAGGTCAGACAGGCAGTCGCTTCTGTAAAACACCGGACCTGTCAAATCTTCAGGATAGGTAAGCAGACCCTGAGAAAAACGGGATTTTGCTAGGGAGATGATGAAGAATTTGGAAAGAAAAGCAGCACGCGATCAGCGTCTTATCTTGTCGGGGATCACAAGGTGTTTATTTTTGTGATTATGAAAGAAAGAAGCAATAAATAAATTTATTTTAGGAATAAGCAGATATAGAGGAGTGAATAACATAATAAATTTAAATCTTATCTCCTCTAAAAAGGGACATCAGCTCAGCAAAATGTGACACTCCGACATTGAACGAATTCAGCTGCGCCCCAAAAATCAAAATGAATAAACAAAAATCAAATTATATTAGTAGGTAGATGATGTTTGCTACTTGGCTAACTTTTAAAACCCACCTTAGCTTAATTTTCTCTCTTCTATCGTGTGGGTTGTAAGGTGGATTGCCAACCTCAGCAACCCTGGTGTCAGGGTTATTATTGAGCCGCTGGCATGGCTAATGTAACGACTACTTACTTACATCAGTAAGAGTAACTGGGACCAACGGCTTAACTTGCCATCCGAAGCACGGATCATCTTGCTCTAGTTCTAATCGTATGGATCACAAAGTGATTTTTGTGATATGTCCCCACCGGGATTTGAACCTGGGACCTCCGGGTCGTGAGCCCAACGCTCAAACCGCTGGGCTACGGAGGCCTTTAAGTGACTTATTGTAGATGGCCTTAACTGCTTGGCCAGATATAACAATAACAACCAAAAGTGTATGTCTTATCCTGTATATTACGTTATTCGATATATCTCGCAAATAACCTTATGAACACTTTACAAAAAGTCTTTGCATAGCTTTTCAAAGGCAAAGGCTCAACCCATACAGCCAATACTGGAAAAAAGGTTCCTTTTTCGTTATGGTAAATAAATAGCCTTTTTTCTTTCAATCGAAAACTTCGAGGCTCCGTGGCATTTCCTTGCCTTCTTATTTTAAATTTTCACAGGTTTTCGTTAAACTAAGTATTGGACTTGATAAATTATTGTTATTTATATATATTTTTAACTGTAGGAAGGGTTTAACATGAAACAGTAGGAGTAGGGCCCTGTGCTGGGAGGTTTTCTGGCCACGTCTTTCCCTCAGCGATACAGCTTCCGATGTGGTAGTAGTTTTACAGCTAGTTACATTTTACGTAAATATTTTTTGATGTTCAAAACGCACTAACTTGAAAAATAAATATATATTTGTTTTAATTTTTGAATACTTTCTCACTTTTAACTTTATGTGCACTCGAAAACTAACTTTAAGATATATCGGCTACAAACTGTGGTTCATAGAAGTGTTTAGGAGATAACTGTGGATGTATGTCAATCTGTCCTAAGAGTTTGCTTATCACAGCGTGTTTTTTTGTTTTTAATTATATATTGTTTTCGCAGCCGTCCAGCATATAAGCTACATAATTTGATATTTTTATGAAGGTTTAATTTGTAAAATGTAACTACAACATACATACATAAACTCAAGCCTATTTCCCACCGGGGTAAGCAGAGACTATAGAATTCCATTTGCTTCGATCTTGACACACTTCTCTTGCTTCCTCCACATTCATTGTTTTAAGTTTACGCGGTTATTCTCATATCCCCATTTAAACGCGGTAAGAACCCGTTATTATGTGCTTTCCTCCACATTCATCAATCGCTTCATACACGCACGCCGGTTCAGAGTAGATCGTATTAAACCTTTTCTAAGGACATCTCCAATTTGGTTATCGTAAGTCCTTCTCGGTCTTCCTCTGCCAGCCCTACCATCAACTTTCGTTTTATATACCGCTTTTGCAATTCTATAACTAGAAAATGTTGACTATTATTGTTATTTACGACTATTACACTTGGATATTACATTTTAACATCCCATGCTTAAACATTTAGTATTTTACCTCCATTTTGTTCTTTATTACCCTTTATACCGGCACTAGAATGGTGCAGGAAAGGAAATTAGTGCGGTTTTAAAATCAACGTTTTTCGCACGTACCGTTTTTAACCGACTTCAAAAAAGGAGGTTATCAATTCGACCTGTATGTATGTCATGTTGTTGACATTCACATTGCACAATATTCATATATTTTTACAAATTGTATTGCAATTATATTTTTTATGGATTTAAGTATCGTCCAACTTGTGGAAGAGTTTTATCAAAATCGGTTAAGCAATTTTCAAGTAATGGTCTGGATAAATTAGGAATCTTGTTTTCGACTATATTGATAGAGGTTTACAGGTCATTAAAATCGGGTTTCTTTTTATTTATTTTTTCTTTACCTGTTCCCATTTCAGCAGTGTGATTTTTTAATAAAATGTTTGAAGTAAAAACATAATATAAAATAAATGGGAACAAATTACAACGTCCGTATTATTTTTTAACACGATTTGTTTGTGAAACATTCACTCAAAAAGGAATCTTTTACTTAAATCATTCCTGAAATTTTTACCATTTTACCTTTCGTTACATGCGAAATCAACAGGAAAAATATAGAGGTATTTTTTCTTTAACGGAAATCTAAGGAATTCGCTTATGAATTATTTAACAGTTTATTTTACGAAAGATTAAACCAGTAGATAGCTTTATTTTTTATTAAAAAACAGTTAAACGAAGAGGATATAGAGTTCCATAATCGTAACGTGCTGTGTTTCCACGTAAAAAAAAAAGAAAAAACAATTTTAAATTCAACAAAGAAACACAGCCAGCATTACGGGTACATTTGCGCCGGGTATAATTCGAGACGGGCTTATTAAATAAGGCAGCTTAATTGTTAATTGTAAAATAATTTGTATAATTTTATTATTGTTTAATTTTATTTTTTGACTTATTTTATTTTTGTTTAATTTTAGTCTTTTAGACTTTAAAACTGCTATGAGAATTTTGATAAGTAGGTGAAACGATAGTGTCTATACATGTGGTGTAGTGTAGTGTGGTGTAGTGTAGTGTGGTGTGGTGTAGTGTGGTGTGGTGTAGTGTAGTATGGTGTAGTGTAGTGTGGTGTAGTGTAGTGTAGTATCGTGTGGTGTAATGTAGTGTGATGAAGTGTAGTGTGGTGAAGTGTAGTGTGGTGTGTGTGTGTTGTGTGGTATATCAGGCAGGATTAAAATGAAATCCTAGGTTTAAGTGGGAAATAAGCGTGATGTCTGTTTTCTTGGATATTTATAAAGTATGTCTATTTCGCAATACTTTAACACACTGCAAAGTTTCGGCGCCCACTAGCTTCCTTTCCTACACTTTTGATAGTAACTTCATTATTGCGAGGGTTACTACTATGTAAGCCACGCATGCTGGGAACAAAACTATCCCAAAACATGTATGCATAATATACAAAGAATACGCCATCGCTTATCCCTCAAACTGTTTTCCCAAACATATTTTGAAACAGCGCGATGCATGTTACCCTGCCATCTGATTTAATATGAATTGGATTCCCGTTTCGCTTGTTTCATCTTCATACTCTATATTAATAAAATAAACAGTCGAGCATTGCGAATACTCAGTAGTAGAGGTAAGGTCAGACAGTATCATAGAGGTAAATTATGTCGACATAATTGCTGATATCGGGACACGGCCGCGCCGCGCGCTGAGTGGACTGTATCGAGCGCGTCGACCAATAGCCGTGCGAAGTTTATCTACGTAGATAGAATTCGCTCCGACTATTGGTTGACGCTCTCAGTGTAATACGCTGCGCGGCCATGCTGACCCTGCATTACCTATGATGAATGCACGTCATGGCACCTTCTGTCACATCCCGGACACAAATCCCGTTTCACACAGACATCGTACACGCGCATCTGTGTGTGTGACGTTTGACACCATACGATTCAAGTCTAAACTATGTTCGAGGGGGGGGAGGGGGAGGAGGTAAACCTAGTTAGCACAGACGCTGGTGGGGAGCGGAGAGTTGCCTTGCTATACGTAGTATTATAGCGGCGCTCCTGTTATTGCGCGCGCATGTTGGTGTTGCCAACAGGACTAATGAGGGACTTTCCGGGCTAGGTTTCTCAAAAACAATATAGATAGCGCTGTACAGTTTTTCGTTCGTTTAACCTTCTACTGTCATGGATAACAGACATATGCATCTATCTTTGTTTTTGGATATAAATGATAATCCTTTTTATTACACACAGGCACGATTACATCTTCCATCCATTACTCATCATCAATTTAAGAGCCACGCTCTTGTCGGTGTAGCATTTTCCATTCCAGTCTATCAAAGGCCAATTCCTTGACTTCCCTATAAGACACGACGTTAAACTTTTCTTTAATCTGTTCCATGTAAGCGCCATCCATTGCTATTCTGATCAAAATAAAGAGAAGTAATATAAATTTCCACATAATGTGATCCAAACAACTATCAATAACTATCATTACATTGTCATCATCATCATCAGCCCATTAACGTCCCCACTGCTGTGGCACAGGCCTTCCCTATGGATGGATAGGGAGATCGGGCCTTAAACCATCACGCGCGGATTGATGGTTATTAACGACTGCTAATGCAGCCGGGACCAACGGCTTAACGTGCCTTCCGAAGCACGGAGGAGCTAGATGAAAACTTTTTTTTTGTGGTCACCCATCCTATGACCGGCCTTTGCGAAAGTTGCATAACTTCAACATTATTGCAGACCGAACGCATTTACCGCTGCGCCACCGAGCTACATTATCAGCATCATTACATTGTATTCTGGAATAATTTTGTACCCGAGTAATGAGAAAATAGGTAATTATCACGTTAAAACTATACAACGCAATCTATATTCTTTTTGGTGAACGTAGCCTGGAAAGTCCTCATTGTCTCCATCACTTCAAATACGGCGTGACTCCTCTTTTATTATTTATAAAATTAATTAGTCTTTTTTTCCATCCCACTATTCAAATTGATATTAGGAGGTCCAAAGAATCGTAATTAAATTAATGGAATTCTTTTAACTGTCGTTACAAAAAAGGATATCTTGGCCCTCTAAAGTCTTTGGGAACCGGAAGTTGGAGCCAATAATAAAATGAATTAGTATTCTGTTCTCGTTTATGCAATATCAGAGTTCGAAGGATTTCACAGCGAATTTTTAAAGAAGTAATTTCAATGGTAGTACTTAGGTAGGAGCCCGGTTACATACGGAGTTGAACCATTGGGTTTTTAATTTATCTTAAGTGCAGTATTCATTCACAAAAAAAAATCATCTCGAGCTCCTCCGTGCTTCGGAAGGCACGTTAAGCCGTTGGTCCCGGCTGCATTAGCAGTCGTTAATAACCATCAATCCGCACTGGGCCCGCGTGATGGTTTAAGGCCCGATCTCCCTACCCATCCATAGGGAAGGCCCGTGCCCCAGCAGTGGGGACGTTAATGGGCTGATGATGATGCAGTATTCACTAACACAGCTCGACCATTATAGACGGCGATGCGGCTTAGGTACCACCTATCACGTTGGTCTAACAGAAAGTATAGTGTACCTCTGGCTACTACCATTTGGGATATAGTCGTGAGCTTATGCTTTGGTAGTATTGGCAACCCCAACATTTTTTTTTTTTTAGTGTGACAACACTTTGGTCACTTCCCTTCCGTTCTTGCTCTCCATTCAACTACTGTAATGTGATCATTTTTTGTACGAATTTAATTAAATTCAGTGAATTTTGCCTACTTCTGGACGTTTCAATCTCAGCCTTCGCCTCAGATAACCAGCCCTCACAGCCATTAGGAACCTTACACCCCAAACCTAACAGGTAGCAGATAGATTTAAGACATCATTACAAAAAATCTCTTGAGTCAAATATTCTACATCCAACTCACGCCCAATTCCCCATACTATTTGAGTAAAGAAACATATTTTTTTGGTTATAGTTTTACAGTGGTGCTAATTCCTGTAAATACCATCTAATTTTATTTTAAGTTATATCTGTCATTTTCTTATCCGCCGAAAAGGAAAGGGACGGGTAATCGACAAGCATAAAATTTATGGAACACACGTCAATTTTAAGCACAAATCTAAACCAACCGTCTAAAAATTTTACATCCGTCAATAACCCGACACAGTTAAGCAGACAGCACGTCAAACGGATTGCATACCAGCGACGTACCTTTTGATTCGCCCGGGTTATTCATTCATTTACTCATTCTTCCTAAAATTAAGAGCTGTGAATCATCCGTCCCTTTCCTTTTCGACGGATATGAAAATGACGGATATAACTTAAAATAAAATTAGGAGGTGTGTTCAGGAATCGGGGCCAGTATAACCCTTTACGCAGCGTTTATCTGCAAAATCGTAGTGTACGAGCGAACTCGCACATTATAAATTTACGCTGACATATCTTTTCATACATACTGTAAATTACGCAAACTGGTGACAATTAAACACTCAATGGCACGTGCCTTTCCTTTCCGGAACCTAACAACGTAACATATATGTAGGGATTACAACCCTACACATAGTGTTACATTTATTTCCTAAAGATCGGAAAGAAGAGAACTTATTTTCAACCTGAACTGCCTTTTTCCAACTGGCTGGTTTTCTTTTTCGTATCTCCTTCAGACAGGACGTTGCTCCACATTTTATAGCAATTTATCACGAATTTTACCTGTAGGCTCTGCGCGGCAACCGCGCCGGGCGCGGCGCGAATTATATCGAGCCCTTCGACCAATAGCCGTTTGACGTCCATCTACGAGTATGTAGATAGCATTCGTATCGTTTATTGTTCCAAGCGCTCGATATACTCGATCGACGCGGTGCGGTTGTCATGCAGACCAGCCTGGACAGTATGGAGAACTGTCGAAATTTAGGAACACTTTACAGTACTGCCGCCTTAATTTGAGCTTCTAGTTTTTCTCCTCATTGGTAGCATGTGGCAGCACTTACATCGTATTGTTGGGTTCGAACCCCAGCTCGGGAACACAACCACTGAATTCGACTGAAAATTTTGCATACAAAGAACTTCTATCCAACTCAAATTAAATACACGACAATTTCACGAAAGTCACCTGCAATTATGCAAAGCTCTTACACAATGAAGTTCAGTATAGAACGCAAGTTGTGTAGGTGCCCCAGTCGACTCTTGACCTGTGAAATGTAGAGCTGTAAAAGTCGTCGCTTGCAACTTATGTGGGAGACTGCAAGTTTGCAGTTGCGTTGCCAAAAATGTTCCGTCACAGCTGTTCGTAGGTGTTTGCGAATGCAAAAAGAATTGTTTTGCGACAGATAATTAGTTTCTGTTTGTCATCGTATTTTATTTTTAAATTAAAGAAAGTAGACTTACGAAAAAGATTTATGATGCGGGTGTAAATGGTAGAGTTGGAAGAGGCATAGGCGTACATACCTTTTTTTTTGACGTGACTTGCTGTAGATTTGCCGCAGATGGCATAAGCTACTTGGCCGGACAAATGGGGAGCGCTGAAGGCTCTCACCCGGTACAACGTTTAAGGCAACAGGCCTTAGGCAGCCAAATGACTAAACTGTGTAACAATATTTTATGTTAATTAAAGCACATAATAACGGGTTCTTACCGCATTTAAATGGGGATAAGAGACTCCCAATTTAATAATATTTTTTTTCTTTATTTTATATATAATATTTTATGTTTTTTAAGAACGTCTAGAGCTCTGAGAACGTCTGAGGTTTTTCTTGCAGCTTCTTTTCACCGGCTGTACAGGTTGTGAGAAGGTGGAGAAGGTTTCTTGACGCCTGTGTCCCCGTAGGGGTAGCCAGAGGTATATACGTATATACCCACTCTTCGCCAGCTATGTTTAAGCCCCATGTAATAGGGGGGAGCCTGTTGCCATTCATCACTAATTTAAGAGCTACACTCTTGTCGGTGTAGCCCTCTCCATTCCTGTCTATCAAAGACCAATCAGAATCAGAATCATTTATTCAACGTAATTATCATGGATAAACTTATACATTGTTTTAAGTTTACGCGGTTATTATCATAATTAAAGCACATAATAACGGGTTCTTACCGCGTTTAAATGGGGATATGAGACTCCCGATATTTCGACACTGTTGCAAGTGCCATGATCACGGGATGACTGATGAGATTGGAGTGGAGTAGGTAGATCCATAATTTTCTACGGGCAGACATATCTGTCTACCCTCTTTCTCTGCCGCTTGTTTATGTTTTTGATACCGGAATGTTTGGAACCATCTGAACTCGCACGAAACTCACTACGACAAACCGCACTCACTGTGCGGTCTCATATCCCCATTTAAACGCGGTAAGAACCCGTTATTATGTGCTTTAATTATGGATAAACTTGTTGAAGGTCAATGTAACATTTTGAATTTACGTCATTTCGCAAGGTGTTATGGCTGAGGAGAAGAAATGACAAGAAACTGCAACAGTAACACATCTTTTAAATCAATGAGGGTACATTACAAGTTATTTAATAACTAGAGGAACACATTTAATACCAGACATGTTTATCATTTAGGTAATCATTAATCTTATAATAAGCTTTTTTACATAAAGTAAGCTTCACGTGAGCTTTAAATTTATTCTCTGACAAATTTAAAATATTATCTGGTATTTTATTGTAAAAACGTATACATAACCCCAAAAAAGATGAATTTAATTTACTTAATTTAGAATTTTGAACAACAATTTTATTTTTATTCCTTGTATTGTAAGTATGCCTTTCACAGTTTCTCGGAAGGAGAGGTACATTTTTACGCACATACATATAATGTTTTCATAAATATATTGACTTGCGACCGTCAGTATATTTATTTCTTTAAACAGCCAATTCCTTCACTTCCTTATAAGACACGACGTTCGTCTTCTCTGTCATTCTTCTTCTGTTGCCATTAACCGGGCACAAGTCCTGGAAACCACGTGATATCAATTATATATACGAACTATTTGAAATTAAAAAATTTTAAGTGCAGGCCACAACACCCTTCTTAACCTTTCGCAGTTGGATAAAAAGCTCATTTACAAACAATGATCCCAAGGTCACCGCTCCTGAAGGCTTCCGATGAAAAATCATTTGGTCGTGAACGAGAATGATTGATGTGATCCATTCGCTATGAACAGAAGACGATTTGCATCAAAAACCATTTATGACTGACAAAAAACCTTTGAAAAATGTTTGTTAAGCGAGGTTAGGTTAATGCGACTTATAGCGTCAAAGCGAGTAGCATACATAAACACACCCCGGACACTTGGTACAAAAATCCAATTCTTACCGTAACGGCCTATTTGGTCCAGTGATTGAGCACTAGGGTCACAATCCACCGACCACCAGAAATCACTTGGTGATACCTAGTTTGGTTAGGACATTACAGGCTGATCCTGATTGTCTGAAACTAAGAAGATCCGTGCGTCGGAAGGCACGTGAAGCCGTTGGCCCCGTTTACGTTACGTTTAAGAAGGAGAAAATTCTTACCATGTAGGTACCCCTAACGCGTAAGTACGAGCGAAACGCAGTCCTCGCGCTATCCCCCTTTCTCCTTAGCGGCTTACGGCCATCATCATCATCATCATCAGCCCATTAACGTCCCCACTGCTGGGGCACGGGCCTTCCCTATGGATGGATAGGGAGATCGGGCCTTAAACCACCACGTGGGCCCAGTGCGGTTTGGTGGTTATTAACAACTGCTAATGCAGCCGGGACCAACGGTTTAACGTGCCTTCCGAAGCAAGCAGGAGCTCGAGATGAAAACTCTTTTTTTGTGGTCACCCATCCTATGACCGGCCTTTGCGAAAGTTGCTTAACTTCATTTTGTTCAGTTGCTTACGGCCATTTAAGACTAAAGTAAGACCCAGAGGGGGTGAGGTCGGCGCCCGATACGAATTGGTGCGGGGCGGAGAGTTCTAAAATAAAAAAAATAAAGAAATAAAAAATAAATAAAATGCATTTATTTCAGGTAGGTACCCATATTGTAAGATCAATTATTTCACTTTAAAATAAAAAGTTATTACAAACAAAAATTTTATAATAATAAGGAAATAAAGTTAAGAATTATTCAAATCAAAACTAAATGTGCTTAAAATTAAAATCATATTTATTATTTATTTAATCATATGTAGCCGTGGGTCCCGGCTGTATATAGGCTGTTTATGTTATGTTAATCATATTTTTTTTCTATAATTGGTCCATCGATCTATATCGTTCTATAAGCTGTATTACGTTCGGAGACTCGCTGTCAACGCCATAATCCGTTTAGATAAGTAGCCCAAAAGGCCTCCAACTAAATTTAACGAGTATTAACAGGTGTCAATTTCGTGTCGCTTACAAGTTTACGTGTCGAGAAGCTACTAGACACCAGTGTTAATGATTTCGATAGCTCACGACTGTAAATCCAAAAGGTTGCCTTGTCGGGTTGTGAGCACTTTAAAAGATGGAAAAGGGAAACGGACTCATGTGTGATGAGGCTCTGAACTTCCCTTGGCTGGAATGCTGTTCCTGAGGGGCGCCATTTTTACTTGTTCACGGTGAAGTTTAAAAGCTGGAGATGGTCAATTAGGTAGCTTTTTATGATTTTTTAACACAATATGGTATAATGTCCGTACGCACACTTGAAGCCTTTTTTTTCTTATCTTGTTATTAAGTTTTACACGTGTGGTGCGGTATACACACTAAACAACTGTATTATATAATTTTGTATCTACCTAATTACTTAATTATAATATTTAGTTGGATGTTATAATATTATTATACTAAGGCACCTAGTGTCGCCTCTTTTATATTGCCGTGCCCTTGCACTTTTTACTATGTTCCACCTTAATTTATGTTTGTGACATGCAATAAATGAATATGAATATGAAGCCAGCCATCGGCAGAGAGCGGAATGGTTCGTTGGACGAATGAATGGATGTATCGGAATGGATATAGAAAGAGCAGGAGATTTAAAGTGCTAACTGATAACTGATTACTTTAACAACCAGTTTTAATGTTTGAATCATCTGCAAGGAGCTTTATTTCACCGCTCCGCTCCGTTTCAGTGAGAACGCACCTTTAGGTACTTCCGCTGTACCGTCGGGTGAAGGATGTGTCTACAAAGTTTGTCGTAAATTGATACAAATGGCGTGTATTACTATTCTTTTTAGTCATTTTGTTAGTAAAATACTTTCTTTCGTAGAAGATATGGGTCAGAGGTTGCGAAAGTTACTGCTTGCGTCCATTTCAGAGCTTTGATTCAGAGATTTTATTTAACAAAATATTTGAGGTTTACGCGTTTATAATTAAAACACGTAATTACCATTCCGTTGTCAAATGTAGGTACTTACATATAAACTGCAAGGAAGGAGAGTTACAGATTCGAATTCAAAAATATCTTTATTCAGTAGGTAACATAGTTACACTTTTAATCGTTAATTTTTACAAAACGAACGTCTCATCCGTTTAAAACTACAGCACCTTCTCATAACTTGAAAAGCCGAGGGAAAGTAGCTGAAAGAAAAATCTAGGCACAGGGCCCTAGATGTTCTTCAAAATGTGTCTGCCCTTAGATAACTATGGACCTATAACCTACCTCCCCGCTCCAATTTCATCAGATAACTCGTGATCATGGCACTTGCAACAGTGTTAAAATATCGGGAGTCTCATATCCCTGATTTAACGCGGTAAGAACCCGGTTTTAAGTGTTTAGATTATGTAACCTATCTTAATCGTTACTTTTTAAACATATGCTGGATACGATTTTGTGACTACAAATAAGTACGACTATTTTTCTATCATCATCATCAGCCCATAAACGTCCCCACTGCTGGGGCACGGGCCTTCCCTATGGATGGATAGGGAGATCGGGCCTTAAACTATCACGCGGGCCCAGTGCGGATTGATGGTTATTAACGACTGCTAATGCAGCCGGGACCAACGGCTTAACGTGCCTTATGAAGCACGGAGGAGCTCGAGATGAAACCTTTTATTTTTTATGGTCACCCATTATATGACCGTATTTTTCGATCATGTAGGTAAATATTTGTCATAAAATATGTATCTTGTTTTACTGATAATATTTTCAATGACTGGCACTAAACTTGTGACCTTTTGAACGAAAGCTTAGCAGACTTATAATAGCCCTATCAATGTTTTGTCGGAGTTTCGCCTAAAATTGACTTAATAAGTAGAGCGAGGACAATCACTGTAGAATTAACTAAGTAAAGAGTTAACAGCGTTACTTTAAAACAAAACAAAACTTTGGAATTAGTCAATACGAAAACAAATTTGTTTTCTCTAATTTTATACAAGGATTTGATGAGAGTTGAAGTAGAAGTTTGTCAACGGAAAGTTACAACAATACTCCTTTTAGGAGTATATGGTGTTCCGTACTTCTTTTAAAACCAATTGTCACAAGCACAAGACGGTTATTTCTAGTTCGTAATTTATGTATTTCTATTCATCCAAATCGATAGCTAATTTGAAGTTTGGACATGATCAAAACGCTTTGCAAAGTGCACTAATGAAACGCACACGACAGTGCTGCCAACGTGAAGAGACTGAACTACGTCTCTCTCTCATTACATTCTCAAGACTTTTCAAGTCGAATCACAACGGCTCAACGAGCTCATACGCTTTCTAGGCTTTTCTATTTCCCAAAAGTGCTCAATTACTCCAAATTATCCACACAAGACAAGTGCAATCTTACACACAAGGACTATATACACTGCCTGTGGTGAACGAGACCGGGGCGCCCCGAAATCCAGCAGGCGAGGAGCTTCAGGTCAGTCCAATTTTCTCTCTTTAGCTATCGAAGTCAAACTCCCTAACATATGGAAAAGACAAAACGCAATTTTCATCCTATGTACTTACATTTCTCGTCGAAACTGGCTGTGAATTGTCTTCTAATTACTTGCGGCTCTGCCCGCCCCTTTATGGATTAGATTTTTATCTTTATTTACGTATGATGATATGATATGAGTAAACGGAAGCGGTCAGGTACGCAGGATATATTAAGGTGCGCAGACGTTCGCGCAAAACGCAGGCGCACACACTCGTCTTACCCCTCCTTGCTTCAGTGGAACGGAAAACCGGTACAATTGATACTGTATATACATATGCTGTCTATATGCGTCTCACTGCTAGGCACAGCCCTTTCGTCTGTCAACTGGAGGAGATATGGACCATACTCCACCACGCTGCTCCACTGCGAGTTGGTGCAGGTGTTTATATCATCACTTATTTAAGAGGCACGCTCTTCGCAGCTCTTAGCAGCACGCTCGGGAGTAGCATTGTCCATTCTCGTCTATCGAAGCTCATTTCCTGCACTTCTCTTTAATCTGTTTCATGTAAGCTCTTCCTGGGTTTTATAGCCGTCCATAGATGTGAAATTTGGACACTGAAAGACAGAGAGAGACTCAGTTGGAGAAGGATGGAAAGAATAAGTTGGACTGAAAGGGTTACTAATGAAGAAGTGCTAGTAAGAGTAAGGGAAAAGAGGCAAATATTGAGAGTTATTGAGGACAGAAGAGGCAAGATGATTGGACACTTAATAAGACACGACGAATTTATTAAAAACATAGAAGGAAAGCTACTAGAAAAGTGGGGGTGTTTATGTACATAACATAAAAATATAAACAGCCTATAGGTATATGTCTCACTGCTGGGCATAGGCCTCCCCTCAATTAACTGGAGGGGGTGTTTTTTTACAAGCGGTATAAGCAGCCTCAAAGAATTACGGATGTTTTATGTATTTATGTGTGTATGATCCGGCCCAATCCAATCATCATTCGCACCACAATGGCTGGATAATCTCCGCATACATCTTGCTTAAAGGCCGTAGGTCTATTTATTTCACAGCATTACATCTTTCGTTCGCACATCCTCAAATTCCACTTGGTTGTAACTCTTTAATATAAATTATTCGAAGCGCGTACGGGTAAGAATTCGCGGATTTATGGTCTACGTGCTTAGACAGAGGGTTTGGTTTAAAGTGTAGGGGCAGCGGGAAGGTGAGACATTGTTTTGTGGATTGTGTAAGTTGTTCTGGACTGGTCACCTCATCTTCTTTTGGTGTCCAGTGTCAAGGAGTTGACAAGCCTTATCGTATATTTTGTTGTGGTACCTGCGGGTCACACAAGACGCCGATATCCGTCACTTCCTGGTGTCCTACGAGCGTCCTACTGTTACAATTCCTTACTTTTACATTTACAAACGACGAGTTTATCAAAAACATCATAGAAGGGAAGACAGAAGGAAAGAGAAGAAGGGTAAAACCGTGAAGATTAAGATCTTCGAACAAATTAAAGAGAAGGCGAGCGTCGTGTCTTATAAGGAAGTCATGGAATTGGCCTTTGATAGACAAGAATGGAGAATGCTACACCGCCTAGAGCGTGGCTATTAAATTAATTATGATGACTATTATATTTAGGTTCCGAGCCGACGTCGGTACCCGTCCCGATGAGCTCTGATTTGGTGTGCGCGTGGAAAACGTAAAAGAGGCGGCCTAAAGAGACCTGTTGACTGAGAGTTGAAAACTCAGCTACAGAGGGGGCCAAAGTTCGCGAGAAGTGGGAATCTGTTATTCGAGCCCTACTTTCAAACAGGGAATAAAAGGATTAGAAGTTATTTTCGTACTTATTATCATCTTCTTGCAAAGTTATCGAAGGACAGGGAGTCATCATCATCATCAGCCCATTAACGTCCCTACTGCTGGGGCACGGGCCTTCCCTATGGATGGATAGGGAGATCGAGCCTTAAACCATCACGCGGCCCAGTGCAGATTGATGGTTATTAACAACTGCTAATGCAGCCGGAATCAACGGCTTAACGTGCCTTCTGAAGCACGGAAGAGCTCGAGATGAAAACTTTTTTTTGTGGTCACCCATGCTATGATCGGCCTTATTTTCCGGAGTCACTTTAGTCTATTTAAGACGTAAAGGAGTAAGGAGCGTGCCAGATCCGTCTATCTCGCTCGCACGCACGAGCTAAGCTTCTATGTAGCTTCTCTAAGAATGGGAGTTTTTGTTCAGTGTCCGGGTTATGGTACATAGTCCAAAAAATACTTAAAAAACAAACTCTTGAGGTTTAACCCACACGCGACGTCCAGGATTACCCTAGAGTACCTCGGATTGCCCCGAAAATTGAGGAGATTGCCGAAACGAGCCCGGAGACTGGGAACCGAAGATATCCAGGCGAAACCAGTACAGGAATTCCTCGTTATCGTATGTTTGTAGTGAAAATCAAGTAAGCGCCAGCGCGTTAGGGGAACGTTTGCGCGCACACACACACACACAAACGCACGCACGCACGCACGCGCGCACGCACGCACGCACGCACGCACTCACGCACGCAGGCACGCACACACGCACGCACTACCTTACATCAGTAAGTAGTAACCGGGACCAACGGCTTAATGCGCCTTTCGAAGCACGGACCGTCTTACTTTCGCACAATCATGTGATCAGCCTGTAATGTCCTAACCAAACAAGGGTTCACAAAGTGATTTTTGTGATATGTCCCCACCGGGATTCGAACTTGGTATTTGTTCCATTGATTTAATATTACAGTTGTATCCGTGACATCGTAGTAACATCTAACCTTATGTATCGTAACAAATACTGAGAGGGATGATTCTACTCATTATTCACAGTTAATATCAAGACACAAGATATACAACACAAACATAACAACAACATAAGAACAACATAACAACATATCATATCATAAAAAAAACATATTATTAACATTAATAACAACATATCATTGATATCATTATCATTAATAAATATCAATAAAATCTCAGAATCATGAACCGAATCATCCCCCTCAGTATTCGTTACGGTGTCACTCACACCCGGAATGTATAAGTGTTAAGCTTGCCTGTACATGCTGCCGAGAAAGAATACAACGTCTATACCAATACAAGTTAACGTTTACACATCCGTTCTGAACTCCCGGCTTTCCAATCCATTGTCTCTGCGCAATCCAATCACCATTCGCACCGCAATGCCGGGATAATCTCCTCATACATCTTGCTTAAAGGCCCAAGGTCTGTTTATTTCACAGTCAACATCTCCCGTTCATCATCATACTCCTACTCTTATTCCACTCTTAGCAGCGGCACAACACGCAAACGGCCTCAGTGGCCCAGTGGTTGTGCGTTGTGCTCACGATCCGGAGGTCCCGGGTTCGAATCCCGGTGGGGACAAATCACAAAAATCGCTTTGTGATCCCTAGTTCGGTTAGGAAATTACAGGTTCATTACCTGATTGTCCAAAAGTAAGATGATCCGTGCTTCGGAAGGCACGTTAAGCTGTTGTTCCCGGTCGTTACATGAGTCATGTCAGGGGCCTATGACGGCTCAGTAATAAGTAAGTAAAAAAAGTAAGTAACTAAAAAGTTTATTTCCTCTACAAAAAAGAATCCATATCTAACAAAAGATATTTGTTTTGTTGCATACAATTTTTGAGAAGAGGCTGGTGCCTAAACTAAGTAAAACCTGTCATATAGGACACCAGGTCTCCACCTCTAGATATTAAACAGTTAAATTTACAATTATGAAAAATTTGCATAGCAGCTAGTACGTAATACAGTGAAAGAGTAAAATTAAAGACAGTAAAATAATAAATTTCAACGTGTTTGCGTGTATGTATTTGTGTGTGTGTGTGTGTGTGTGTGTGTGTGTGTGTGTGTGTATGAATGTGTGTGTGAGTGAGCGTGTTTGTGATAGTGGACGCGAGAGTATGGTTGTTTATATTATTTTTAGCGTCAGAAGTGGAATTTTATTAAAAAAAAACAAACTTATCAAAATAACCGGAACAAAGATTTTTATTGTAATACTTAACACAAAAAAAATAAAAGGACGGTATTCAGAGACAGTTCACTTGCACAAAAATAAATTACACTCACGAAGTTAACAAATTTAGAATAACAAAAATATGAAACGAACAAAACATAAATAGACTTACGAAACAACAGGTAAACCAACCGAGCTCCGCACGCGACGACGACCGGGCAATAAGTGAGCCTGTTTGTCGTCGTCGTCGTCGGGTTTCTTCTCGTCGCGGGCGAAGCCCGCGACGGGGAGACATTCACGGGGCGTAGCCCCTCTAATGTGGTGGCAGTCGCCGCCCGCAAAGACGGGCGTGGCACGGGGTTGGGACACGGCGGGCGCGAACGCCCCTCCGTGAGCCCGATGTTGAAACGTCCGTGGTGCCGCCAGCGAGGTCGAGCCCACCGGGTGGTTCCCCGTTGGGGGAGGCCCAGTGAGCGCCCGTCAGCTGGCGGTGGTGTCGTGTCCGGTGAGCTGCTCCGTCGCCGGGGCAGCTGGTGTCAGGTCGGCTGGAGGGGGGGGAGAGGACTGCTTCCACTGCCACTGGAAGCGTCAACTCATCCCCCGGGGGGGTGGCCACAATCCTGACTACTCGACGGGGAGTAGTGGATGTGGGCAGCCCCGGTCCAGTCCGATGTCCGAGAGGTCAGTGCCCACCAGTGAGTTGGCCCAGCAGTGATGCCAGGCCTCCCACGATGATGGGCACAGGGTCAGTCCGTGAGCGGATGGCAGCGAGGATGTTGTGGAGCAGCTGGATCGTCTGCTCCAACACTTCCAGTTTTTCGCTGGATGGAGCCGGTGGTAATTCCGCTGGGGGCTTCGCCTTCTTCCCCCCGCCGGGGGGGGGCGGCGACCGCTTGGTTCGGCGTCGGTGTCGGCTGCGGCTCGACAGTCATAGTGGCTGCAGGGGCAGGCTTTGCCCTCGCGCGGATGCGCTTCGGCCTGCGCGGCTTGGGCCCGTCTGGGCCGTTCGCCGCGGCCATAAGCGAGCTCCGCGCGGTCGGCTCGCTGTTGGGGTCCACTGTTGAGGGTGGAGGTGGCAGTGGGGCTCTTCTTGCGGTGGTCATAGGCGCGGTACCCGCCTTGGTATTCCGCAGCTCGCGCAACTTGACCGGGCAAGAAGGGCTGTTGGCCGGGTGAGTCCCCCCGCAGTTGCAACACGTTGCTGGGACTTCTCTGGGCCGCAGGCAATCCTTGGCCGCGTGGCTTTCGCCACAGCGGACACAGGCCATCGGCCGGTGACAATTGTGGCTGCTGTGGCGAAATTGTTGGCAGCGGTGACATTGGGAGGGCCCCTTGCGTCCTCTCCATGCCTCTATTTTCACTCCGGGCATACACAGCAGCTTGGTGGTTTCGTAGATGTTGTGAAATCCTGCTGTTCTTCGTATTTCTACGAAGAAGATGCACCCTCTTTTGCCCTGGATGGGGCGGATGTATTCTGGGTAGAAGCCGCGGCTGCGCAGCTCCTCCTCCAGTTCGGTGGGGTTCGTGTCAACGGGCAGACCGAGGATCGCCAGCTTCAGCGAGCGCTCCGCCGGGGGGGCGTACGCGAACCAGGAAAGTCCCGTAGCTCTCTCCAGGGTGGTGAGGTACCGCTGGTAGAGCCGGAACTCTTCCTCGGTCCTCGCCAGGAAGCGTACGCCCTTCCCGTAGGGGCGCGCGTTCGGAACGTGGCCCAGCATCTCCCGCAGCTGGCGGAAGTGGTGCGGCCAGTTCGGCAGCTGGTCCACCACTATGGGTGGGATTTTCCTGCTCGCGGGGGCGAGCGGCGGCTGCTGGGCGGTCTTCTTCGACGGCGGCGATGGCGTGGGCGTCGTCCGGAGGGACGGGCGCGGTGGCGCGTGCGGCGGCGAAGCCGGGTTGGTGTTTAACACCGCCGCGTATGATCGCGGCGGTGTTGTCTCCGTGTCCGGCCTGGACATGGAGGGCGGCGAATAAGGGTTGGTGGGCGCGAAGCTGAAAGTGCGCGGCGGCGATGTCTCCATGTCCAGTGAGGGCATGGAGAGTGCGACGGGCGGGCTAATCTTCGTGCGGAGCTGCGGCGGGGGCCGCTCCGGCGGCGTGGAGGTCCTCTTTGCCGCGGCCTCTGTTCCCGGAAGTTGGGGCAGGGGCAGCGGGAAAGCGGGTGGCCGGTGAGTTGCGCCACTGAATGGCGGTGTGGCGGTCGGCATCATTGCTGCGATTGCAGCGGTGGCGTGCGTTATGGAAGGGCAGGTGCGCACAAATACGCGCGACCTGCGCTTCGTTATTCCGGGCGTTGGGGGAGCCATGCTCACCCCGTATGGACGCAGCGTGGAGATGTCCTGTGCGCGATGTCGAGCAGTCCGCTAGGCAGGGCACACGCTATCACACCCTCCCCGGTGAGACCCGCTGGTGGGAGGCCGGGGGTGATAGGCGTGATAACGGTGTTACCTAGCGAACGTGCGAAATCTGGAGGGTACTTTTGAATAAAAATACCCCCCTCAGCTCTTTGATGATGTCAGGCAGCAACGTACGGCGACAGAGGTGCATCCGTGCGCATCGAAGGACAAGCGAATCCGAGCCTGTTTGGTAGTATGCTCCGACTTTTATAAGATCGGTTAGGCTACCTGTTGTTTAGGTGGGGAATTTGGCTAATATTATAATAACCCTGACACCAGGGTTGATGGGGTTGGTAATCCACCTCACAACCCACACGGTAGAAGAAGAAGAACATGTTTTCCTCTCCCATTAATTTCTGTCAGTTTTTTTTAGTACTCACACTAATGGCCATAAGATAACATTTTACAATAGTCTCAATGCGCGGGAAGCGTTAGATCTGTCAAAGTAAGGCAGCTAGTGTTGTGACGTACACCAGCTTAGTGATGTATCAGTCGAGATTCATCATCACCAGCCCATTAACGTCCCCACTGCTGGGGCACGGGCCTTCCCTATGGATGGATAGGGAGATCTGGCCTTAAACCACCTCGCGGGCCCAGTGCGGATTGGTGGTTATTAACGACTGCTAATGCAGCCGGGACCAACGGCTTAACGTGCCTTCTGAAGCACGGAGGAGTTCGAGATGAAAACTTTTTTTTTTCACCCATTATTTTTGGTCACCCATCCTATGACTGGCCTTTGCGAAAGTTGCTTAACTTCAACAATCGCAGACCGAGCGCTTTAAACGCTGCGCCACCGAGCTCCTAACTGCGCCACCGAGCTCCTCCTGCGCCACCGAGCTCCTCCTGTGTCAGTCGAGATTAATTCGATCGATTTCTTTCTATCTTACTTATACAGTGTATTGATGTATGTAGCGAACAAGTAAATGCTCTCGGTAAGTTGCCGCTGTAGTTTCTATTACATTCTTGACCGAGTGACGCTATCCGACCATCCCATCCTATACAGAGATTTAAATAAAGATTTCCGGCCTTAATTAAGATTTTAAGGTTGCTGTGTTATAGTTATCTTTTACTATGTAACCTAATATTGCTATAGATTATATACTTTAGTTCCGGATATTTTTATTATATTTAGGCCGCGTTCAGAAACGCGCGCCACGAGCTGCCTTAAAAACAAACGTATGGTAATGTACTGAGCGTTCACGGAGAAGCGTTTTTACAGGCGTTTGTTTGAATTGTAGCGTCACATAATGGCGGGTGACACCGCGGGCGTTGTAGCGGGCGACGTGACGTGGTGACGCGGCGGATGACGCGTTGTTTGTTCGTGTTAAATCTGCCAGTTCCTTTCTGTGACCCTTATCAGTAATAACCCATGTCCCAAGGCTTTAGGAGGCATGAAGACTATTATTAACTATGGTCTATTACCATAGAATCATCTCCCTATCATTATCCCGTTTTTCACAGGGTCCGCTTACCTAACCGGTTTTTTACAGAAACAACTGCCTGTCTGACCTTCCAACCCGCGAAGGGAAAACCAGTCTCCGAAAATGCATTTCTCGAGAATGTGTGTGTGTTTCCTCACGATGTTTTCCTTCACCGCGAGCACGTGATAACCATTTACGATTCAAACATGAGTTCGAAAACGAATTCGACAATCATTGGTTTAGGTCTGTGCTGGATTCGAACCTGCGACCTCAAAGTGAGAGGCAAGCTTTCTACCAACTGGGCTACCACGGCTCAACTATTACCATCGAATAAGGAATAATGTCTCAGTTAAATTATAATGGTGAAGTAGGGTTCTGTAACAGTGTCCTAGCAGCTCCCTGGTTGGAAGCAGCTAGGGCAATGTACAAACTCGTAGAAATATCTGTTAAACGTAGATTGCAGTCGCAAACCTCGGTCATTAAACACAAACCTGTGAATACTATGAGGGTGGCATATTCTAATCAGAATAAACCCTCAATAAAATTAAAAAAAAAAATACTTTGCACTATTACTTCTGCTACTGTATGTCTACATTGTTTTAAGTTTACGCGGTTATTATCAAAATTAAAGCACATAATAACGGGTTCTTACCGCGTTTAAATGGGGATATAGGCTTTCCTTCTTCTATGCCACAAGTTTGAACTCAGCCATGTGTTCAACCTAACACCGCACTTTAAACTGACACTGTAGTCTAAAACCGGAAAAGTTATCAGCCAAAGGTCGCTTACTGCAATTTTTCACCCCTACGCACCCCTAGACACCCTCTTCCCACCCCCAAAATCCCCCTATTTCATCCCTTTTTGCCACAACGTATGCTCTCTGTAAAATGTAGGAACAAACGCATTTATATGTGAAAATAAAATGGTGGTCGGCCAAACTTTCGTTCAATGTGGCTGGTGTTCGAATGCCTGCCTGCCTATGTTGAAATAGGTCTGGTCACAGAGCACGGAAGCCAATCGCACTCGGTAGATAGAAACTAGAGGCGCCTTTATCATAACACTAGCGACCCGCCCCGGCTTCGCTCGAGTTCAATGCTGAGGAAAAAATTAAATTCTTTACGACATCACATTGAAAACCTCAAAAGTTACAGTATTTCTCCACTATTTAATGGATGTTATTATACATATAAACCCTCCTCTTGAATCACTCTATCTATTTAAAAAAAACCGCATCAAAATCTGTTGCGTAGTTTTAAAGATTTAAGCGTACATAGGGATATAGGGACAGAAAAAGCAACTTTGTTTTATACTATGTAGTGATAGTTCTTAACTCATTTAAGAGCCACGCTCTTGTCGGTGTAGCATTCTCCATTCTTGTCTATGAAAAGCCAATTTGACTTCCATAAAAAAAAAACTTCTCTTTAATTTGTTCCATGTAAGCTATTGAACATAAATCTTAAATCTATAACATAAATCTCAAACTACAAGTGCTAAGAAATTTTACATTGTGGTTCATTTTAGGACATTGGTGTCTACTAAGACTGGATTTTGCGAAATTCAACCCCTAAGGGGGTAAAAATGGGTGGCAAAGTTAGTATGAAACTTCTGTCGTTTTAATGGTAGGGTAACAGCTAGTAACCTATATAAGTACGTCCCACTGCTGGAGACATGCTTCAACTCTTTCTATCGGGGTAGGGAGTATATTCCACCATACCGAAACACCTACTTCCATACATTTCGATAATAATACAAATTCGTAATTGTCACTTTATTCCAATTTTAAAATTATCTTAACATTTTAATCGCCTTCACTGTCGAATGATCCGACCAGGTACGTACAGTTATGCTGCATTATTTTGTTGGTATAAATATTGTCTTTTCTTTCTGTATTGAATATAGACTTATAATTTTACATTAATAGACAACTATAATATGACCAATTAATCTAGATATGCGGCGGTCCCTGCACTAAGCTCAGCTTGTACCGCAGGGGCCAGATTACAATATCCTATGTTAGGATTTACAAAATATATACAATAAGTCTCGTCAAAATATCTGTCAATTGTCGTAATCGTTTCTAGCTTGGCTAAGTCCCAGTATATATAATAAGCGAAAGATAATTTGACTTTCGCCTCTATCTCAATCGAGCGTGATTTGTTCATTTGATCTGTGGGCATAATATCTGTTGTTTCCAGCCTTTATGTCTAATATTTCAGGCTATGTCGTAAATAATGCATTAGCCTGAATCTGGTATTATAACGATCCCTGGTTATTGATAGTATTGCTGTAATTTAGACGATTACCGAAATCGTATTTGGTTGTTATATTCGTGAATAGAAAGAAAAAGAAGGAAATTATTAATATACACAGTAACAATACAAAAACATCATACATACATAAACTCACGCCTATTTCCCACCGGGGTAAGCAGACTGTGGAATAGGCTAGTTTCTAAACGTGAAATCACGGAATTACTAAGTGTTGGAAACACCAACATTACCAACGTAATTTTGGCTGTCAATTTGACAACCAACTCCTTTTTTTATAGCTGTCATAATTTTTTTATAATGTAATTTTCGCCATATTGTTTTATCGAACATCGTTCGCTCGCATTGTGCTCCTAATAATAATTGTAAAATTATACGTGAAACCAACAAATCGTGGTTTTCTTCAATCGCATTTCCATCACACACCAGCCCTTCAGCCCATCAGAAGTTGTACACTAAGGAATTTGCACACTGTGAAGACCAAAAAAAACGTGACAAAATGTCGGACTTATTATTACGTTTTTCTTGATTAAATTTATAAATAAGTTAAATAGAAAAACAGAAAATATTCTTCGTTAATTCATTGTAACGGCCTCTGGTCCAGTAGTTGAGCCTTCGACTAACGATCCGGAGGTGCAGGGTTCGAATCCCGGTGGGGACGAACTAAAGAATAATTTTGTGATCCCTGTAAATATACGGTTCATCATACTTATCTTAACGGCCTCCGTGGTCCAGTGGTTGAGCGCTGGGCTCCCGATTCGGAGGTCCCGGGTTCGAAACTAGGGATCACAAAGTGATTTTTGTGATTAGTACACAAAAGTCACTTTGTGATCCCTAGTTTGGTTAGGACATTACATGCTGATCACCTGATTGTCCGAATGTAAGATGATCCGTGCTTCGGAAGGCACGTTAAGCCGTTGGTCCCGGTTACTACTTACTGATGTAAGTATGTAGTCGTTACATGAGTCATGTCAGGGGCCTTTGGCGGCTCAATAGTAACCCTGACACCAGGGTAGATGACGTTGGTAATCCACCTCACAACCCACACGATAGTAGTAGTATCATACTTATGACCTTAGAACTTAATTGAAAGTCGCTGCGTTTTCTAATTTTTTGAGACTCTGCCCATCCCATTGGGGACCAAGGTGTGAGTGTAGGTCGTTATGTTAAGGTAAATTAATTAGTTAGACAAGACAAATGTAGTCACCCCGGTTAATATCCTGCCTGTCACCCGACTCCGCTTGTTTCACCCGCTCCATTCACTCGCTTCTTCCGGGTAAGGGCGTATGCACATTGGTGCAGAATAAAGCCGGGAACTGCATTTTATGCTAAATTGTAGGATGAGTTATATTACATAACAAAAAAAAAAAAACAAACAATTTACAACCCTGATGATGAGGTTGGTAATTCACCTCACAACCCACACGATAGAAGAAGAAGATTTACAATCCCAATGAAAAAACTAAATAAACACAATTTTTTAAAATAAAATACCTCCTCCAATGCGTCACATCGAGGCAAGGTGCCCAACAGGCTGGTAGTATTGCCTCTCTGAATCGCCAGACTTATTCTTTGACAAAAAACTACCAGCCGTTACATCCCCCGAAGAAAGAAAGAAAGAATGTATTTATTATTAAGGTTCGCGCCCAACTGGGCACCCTCAGGCCTGTTGTCTTAAACGTCGTACCAGGTGTAAGCCTTCAGCGCTCCCCATTTGTCCGGCCAAGTAGTTAATGCCATCTACGCCAAATCTACAATAAGTCACGTCAAAAAAAAATCTTTCAATATCCCAAAATCGATCGGCTTACAATTGAATAAGAAGCGGGTACCCAAATCAAATACCACGGTACCGAATCAGTGTGAACTCGCCACTACAACCCTAACTCATCAAGATTCAAACTCCGTCACCTCATTCCGGGACCTTCCTTGTTTTTTTTTTTATTCCCTTAAATTGTATTTGTAGTTAGATATTTTATACTTAGCTACATGTTGGGCTTTGATATACCTATAAAAATCGTGGTCAGATTTTTGAATCGATCATTTCATGATGTGTTCGACCATTTCATGAAATAATTAAAACACATAATAATGGGTTCTTACCGCATTTATAACGCGCGCGGGAGTCTCATATCCCTATTTTAAACGCGGTAAGAACCCGTTATTATGTGTTTTAATTATGATAATAACCGCGTAAACTTAAAACATTTCATGAAATGGTCATATTTCATGAAATAGGCAACTTAAGTTGACCATATCGTTAAAACGTCAACGTTTAATGTTACTAATTTACGATATGATTGCCAACGTTTGGTCATATCATAAAGTAATCATGCATTTAGTTGCTCATGTCTTAAACGTTTTGTGTTCATTGATCTGGCCAAACTACATGAGGATGTGGCGAACGAATGGTATTCTATTTCGTACCCTACCGAGATTCGAACCCGGGACTTTCGGATCGTGAGCCTAACGCTCAACCACCGTACCACGGGGGACGTTACGTACCTACTTGCAGGTACTTTAAGCAAGTAGTAATAACTACATTACACATCCAGGAGAATAATTACTCCTCTTATACTTTTACGTTATATCTTACAACCCGGTTTTTATCTTGAACTTTGTTTTGTTATATATTTTTACTACCTCATTATCATTATCTTCTCTGAACAGGCGTGCGTGTATGAAGCGATTGATGAATGTGGAGGAAGCAAGAGAAGTGTGTCAGGATCGAAGCAAATGGAATTGTATAGTGACAGCTTACCCCGGCGGGAAATAGGCGTGAGTTTATGTATGTATGTATGTGTATTATCTTTTTACTCGGTTAGAAAAACAAAGTAACTCATCAATCTTTGTTTACAAGTAAAGGCTTTTGCACTTAACGTTCAACGTCTTGATTTTTCATTTAAATAGGTACTTGTAAGTTTGGAAATTATACTTTTCAAGACACACGCCATATTTAGCTTGACTTTTCAAGAGTCACGCAACACCTTTCACTTTGGTCTAAAGTGTTATGTTATGTTAAAGATGAAAACATACATGTATGCAGACAAAACTGAAACTACCAAAATAAATGTCGACCTTATGTCATATTATGTTATATGACATAAGGTCGTAGGTTATGTGTTATAATATGTTGTGTGATCATTTATTTAGGTATTTATATATTTATACACACAATACCAAAACGATCATCTCCAAAGCGTTATCTCGTTTTCACAGGCTCCGCTTACCCCAAAGATTTGACAGGTCCAGTTTTTTACAGAAGCGACTGCTTGTTTGACCTTCCAACAAGAGAAGGGAAAACCAGCCCAATACAGTTTAGGTAACTTAATACCTCTGATATGCATTTCTCGAGAATGTGGGTTTCCTCACAATGTTTTCCTTCACCGCTGAGCACGAATACAAAAATCATTGGTTTAGGTCCGTGCTGCGATTCGAACTGCTGCGACCTCACAGTGACAGTCAAGCGTTCTTCTTACTAAGCACCCAAAGCTTATCTTTTCCGTGGGTGCGACCAACTATGAAACATAACATACATAAACAGCATATATACGTCCCACTGCTGGGCACAGGCCTCCCCTTAATCAACCGGAACGGGTATGGAGCATACTCCACCACGCTTCCCTGCTGTTCTATGATAGTGATTATAATTTAAAACAAAAATGCTGAGGACGTTTATTTATTGTTCAGAAAAATCCCTATCTATTGTCACCATTAGTGTTCATTTATTCATTGGTCTTACACGTCTGTTTCTGAGTGTTAGATTGACCGATAAAATGAAAGGTAATTTGGTTTTCCTGTCCTGTCTTCCTCATAATTTCGTGGCTAAATTCGTTATTTTCTACCTCCAATTCCCTTATTGGCCAGATATTTACCAGAAAGTTGATTATCATAGAAATTTTTTTTGATTGAAATAATTTGAATGGAAATCAGACTGTTCGATTGGAAAGGTTTTATTTGCTAAGAACAAGGACAATTGCTTTAAAACGAGGGAGAAACTTCAATTTGAACGATTCTTTTGATGTTTACGTTCCGATGTTTCAAAGTGAGTAAATGAAAATTGGACCATTATTTCTTTTAATCCAGGTAATTGATTGTTAAAAATCAATTCATAAAATCATTTTTTACAATAAAAACCTTATACTTACCATGAAATCACTACATAGTATAAAACAAAGTCGCTTTTTCTGTCCCTTTATCCCTATGTACGCTTAAATCTTTAAAACTTCGCAACGAATTTCGATGCGGTTCTTTTTAATAGATAGAGTGATTCAAGAGGACGGTTTATATGTATAATAACATCCATTAAATAGTGGAGAAATACTGTTATTTTTGAGGATTTTAATGTGATGTCGTAAATAATTTCATTTTTTGAAGCCGGGGCGGGTCACTAGTAAAGAATCAAAATGTCTGCCGTCGTTGGTTTAATCTTGGAGTCTTCAGGGCTAGAGTCAATAGGCAATTGCTAGGTAAGCGTGATCCACTCTAGACCACATCGTCACATACCATCAGGTGAGATTGAGGTCAAAAGCGAGCCTATTTAATTAAAATAATATACTTCGTACGAGTATATAACAGAAACTCTCCGCTCCCCACCAGCGACTGAGGTAGGTTTACCTCACCCCCTCACGATTTTACTTTAATCTTCGTCGTGTAGCGTCAGACGTCACACACGTAGATGCGCGTGTACGATAACGTCAATGAATGGTATTTGTATAAAAGCAGGTTTTTTTGTATCCGAGGTGTGCCGAAACCTTAGACTAAAAACACCCTTCTTCACCCTTCGAAGGGCAGTATTCAAAAAGCATTATCTGCCATTAACTCAAGTATTTGATATGCCTCTAATACACTTATAAGGAAACCCGGGAAAAAGCGAGAAGTTAGATTTTAGGGTTATTGTGTGAGGTCCCTTATGTAATGGACCCTTTTCACCATTTACGTCGCGCATCTTAATAATGGTATTGTAGAGGGCATAAAACGACCTCTCTGGAGTACCGGCAGTCTGGTAGACACCTGGATCTTAATCAGATGGTTCCATTCAATATGCCTTAAAAAATGTTTTTCAGAAGGCGTGTGTTTGAGCCACTTGTTCTGTCTTTTTATATTTCTGTTAATACTCCTAGCTACCCAAGGGAAACACACCAAAAAGACTTTATAAATTAATTTTAAACTTTTTACTTCGTGTGTGTGAACCCCGACGGTGATAGTGACATTTTGTTCTCCTTTTGTTTTTGCCTGCTTTATCTAAATATATAAAAGGAGAAACTGACTGACTGACATATCAACGCACAGCCTAAACGGCTAAACGTAGGCACTTGAAATTTGGAAGGGACGTAGCTTAGGTACCGTAGAGGTGCACTAAGAAAGGAATTCCCACGGAAACCGGAATTAGCGGGAAAATCCTTTTGTATGAAAAATCTAAACCGCTTAAGTTAGACGCTTGAAATTTGGCATGCAGTCCCACACACACAAAGATCTCTCTTTTATAACACGCCACGCGGACGAAGTCGCAGGCAAAAGCTAGTCTTAAATAATCTTTAAATGCACCGCCGCCGCTGATTAATTGTGAATAGACTGCTGTGATTGTTACTTGTGCTGTCAACAAAAAACAGGCCTGGTTAAAAGAGTGAAGAAGCTGATCACGTAAGTGTTTCCCTTTTTCTTTGAGCTGGGCTATTTTCAGGTATAGGGACAGTGCAAGTGGTTAGGATTCTTCCTTTCCCTCATCTCTTTCTTTTCCGCATTAATGTGTATCAAACAGCGTGTGATAGGCTAGTTTCTAACTTGTCAAATCAGTTACTTTTTACTAAACATCAGAACACGAAATTACTATGGAATTTATATGAAAAAATCTCACTCTGACGTCATAGAAAGCTTGATAAAATGTCGTTACGTTTTTCTTGATAAAAATTCATAAATAAGTTTTATAAAAAAAGAAAATGTTTTTCGTTACTTTTGAATGTGTATTTAAAATCTATCAATAACTTTTAAGGCAGGGTGAATGAACCCCTGTATAAATGATCTTCTCTCGCGTCGGTTGTGAGATCATTGACTGATTTCATCAACCTTGGTGTCAAGGTAACTATTGAGGAACCTTAGGCTTATATAACGACTACACACTTAGGTAAAAAGTAGCCGGGGTCGATTGTTAATACATTTTTTATTTATTTATTTATACACAGTAAAACGCGACGCGAGTAGGCGATTGGGGCGCCCTATCATGGAGTGATGGCGATTACTCTACCGACAAGAGCGCAGCTCTTAAATAAAGAGAGAGAGAGAGAGAGACACACAGTAAAACAGACACAATATTGTTTAACGTAAAAACGATATAAACATTAGAGATATGATAATCATCACCTCCCTTGCGTTCTCCCGTTTTTCACGGGGTCTGCCTAACCTGAAGATTTGACAAGTCCGTGTCTGACCTTCCAACCCGCGCCGCGAAGGGAAAATCAGCCCAATATAGGTTATGTCACATACCTCTGGAATACATTTCTCGGGAATGTGTGCTTCCTCACGATGTTTTCCTTCACCGCTGAACTCGTCAAAACTATTTAGAATCCAAAGATGAATTCGAAAACAAATTCGAAAATTATTGTTTAAGGCTTATGCTGGGATTCGAGCCTGCGACCTCAAATTGAGAGTCAAGCGTTGTACCAACTAAGCGACCACGCCTACTACGGCTAGATATGATACATACATACATAAACTCACGCCCGTAATCCCTAATGGGGTGGGCAGAGCCACAAGTAATCAAAGACAACTTGCAGCCACTGTTGATACGAAGTCCAAAGATGGATATGATGAACCTTATGGTGATAAGGGATCAGCCTATCGCCCATAACATTAGTCCATCATGTTCGAGGACACAATCCCTCTGTCGGTTTTTACGACATGCCCGGGAAGAGAAGCAGCTGAACGTGTTCTATGTTTTTATATGCTCCCAGAACAGCATAGAAGCACCTATATATGATGATATAAACAATTACTTTGATTAAGAATATGCTTCATTTACTGGAAAAACCCTTGTATAGATTCAATAGGAAAAAACACGTTTTGTTTTCAAACAAAAAACCCAATTGGAAATGTTTTTGCAAATCCAACAGAACTGTGGACAAACATTCCAACCGGTAATTTTGCTAAGTGCTAAAATCAAACCGATTTGAAAGAAAAATATTCACAATTGAAATTCTCCGAAGACCAATCTACCAGTTTAAGTAAAGTCGGGGTTTCTTCGATTTTGTTGACATAAAAGTGGCTTTTAGAAGAAAATAAATTACTCTTGTTACTACCTTAGTCGAGTCGTGGTATCCCAGTTGGAATAACGCTGAACTCTCACTATGAGGTCGCAGGTTCGAAACCCAGCACGGGCTTAAACCATTTTTATTTAATGAGCTTTGTCTCAAAAATGACAATGCCGCTCAATACAGCCTCATAGAAAAAAATAAAAAATAACCATATTAATGAAACCATGTGATGTATACCAATACATCCTCAATTCGGTCACATTCCACACAATTAGGTGAATCAGATATCTTCATCAAATGAGCGAATTTATTAAGTGGAATGTGTCCGGATCGTAGTCTTAAAGCCAATACTAAATCACTTTTTTTTAAACAATTATTGATCCAGGGTGTATTCAATGGCTCAGTTTGGATAGTCCTGTACAATATACCGACTTGTCTGGAACGTTCATCGAAATACTCTCTCCATATTTCACAACCAATGATTTTCGAATTTGTTTAAGAATTCATGTTTGGATCATACACGACTATCACGTGCTCAGCGGTGAAGGGAAACATCGTGAGGAAACCCACATTCCCGAGATATGTATTTCGGAGGTATGTGACCTAACCTGTATTGGGTTAGTTCCGCAGGTTGGAAGGTCAGACAGGCATCCGTTGTAAAAACTGGACCTGTCAAAACTTCAGATTAAGTTAGCGGATGCTGTGAAAAATGGGCTGATTTCTATGACTGTGAACGTATAAAAAAATAAAATGCATTTAACTGCTTGTTCATGACAGAAAATTTATAATCTGTGCTTTAATTAAAACACATAATAACGGATTCTTACCGCGTTTAAATCAGGGATATGAGACTCCCGATATTTCGACACTTTTGCTAATGATCACGGGATGACTTATGAGATTGGAGTGGAGTAGGTAGATCCATAAATTACGGGCAGATATATCTGTCTACCCTCTTTCTTTGCCACTTGTTGTTGTATTTAAACGCGGTAAGAACCCGTTATTATGTGTTTTAATTATGATGATAACCGCGTAAACTTAAAACGACGTATAATCTTTGCTTTGTTACATATTGTAAATACTCCATGTAAATTCATACCTTTCGTTGTTCCCTTCTAAATAAAGAAGAACGGATCTGAAACGGCCTCGCTCGGCACAAGTCGCAAGCCAGTCGATGCGTGAACGAGGAACCTTAACTCGTCTGTCAAATTTGTCAACTCGCGCTTTAACATTTACTCGCTTTACTCGCACCGTTAAGTAATGTGCATGGCCTGCTGAACGCATTTGAATTATATATCGATTATCGATACATGGCTGATTTCCCATCGTCAATATTATCAATGGACTACTTACTTTTTATAGCCGACATGAAAAAAGATCAGATGTTACTTTAGAAGCTGTTTACGACGGTCTAAAATGGCGAGCGACCATAGTAAAAAAATAACAGTAGGGTAGCGTAGCAATAGTCTACCCTCTCCTGAATTATTTACTTGTTATAGTCTGCTGAAAAAAGAAACGGTTGGTCTGTCACTCAGTCACCAGAAGATAACATAGCCGTACTTGGTATTGAATTCCTAAGATGGATGGAATGATGGAAGACAGGATAGTCCAGTATGCTAGATAGAAAGTCGTCTTTAAAACATTTTAAATAGGGATGTTAGTCAGCTGAACTTAGTCTTAATGGTGGCAGCCGTTTTTCATACACGATCGTTTTCCTAAGTCATCATATCCATCATTCAATATAAAAATAAAAAAATATCTGAAAATTTTCCTCTAATTACTTGTCGTTGTCCCCGTTAAAGATTAGAAAGAAAGAAAGAAAGAAAGAAACATTTATTATTTAGGACACCACAGACACGGATTACATACGTGAGTTTGAGCATGTATATATGAAGTGACCTTAAACTGGCATACTGGTAAATTTTAACTATGTCCTTAAGTTAATCTACTGTTTTTGTTACACTGTGTCCCGGGTCAGTAAGAAATAAAATTTTACTGTTTCGGGTCTTGCATTTGAAGGCTATTTGCTTGTAGACGTCAGTGCTTGCGAAAACCTAGGTCTGGTGGACTAGACAAGACATTAACTAGAACCATATTTTAATGTTGTAAATGTATATGTGTGTCGTAGGTTTTACCTAAATAAACTTTATTATTATTATTTTTTTAACCATCTTTTTTATTCGGCTCCTGATATATCCGCGGCGTAAAAAATTAACAAAAATAGCGGTCGCCCACGCAGGTTTCATCTCCTCTTTTGTCCTTTCTCATATTGTATTTCGATTGAAACGAAATAATTTGTCACTGCTATGTAATCTTCTTCTATCGTGTGCTTTGTGAGGTGGAGTACCACCCTCATCAACCCTGGTGTCAGGGTTACTATTGAGTCGCCAAAGGTTGCCTCCCTGAGTTGCCATTTCTATTTCAACTTTTTGCCTCAAACAGATTAGGTACGCGGCAGTGACTGTTCCCGACGACCCGATTACTCTAGCCATAGAGGCGGTCAAATCAAATTCATATATTTTTCCTCTGAGACGACGCCCTGAGCCGAGATTCGCGCCCAACTGGGCACCCTCAGGCCTGTTGTCTTAAACGTTGTACCGGGTGAGAGCCTTCAGCGCTCCCTATTTATCCGGACAAGTAGTTAATGCCATCTGTAGCAAATCTAGAATAAGTAACGTCAAAAAAAAGGCAGTGACTGATAACCGGCGCCATTAGCCGGTATCCGGCCGAAATACCGGGAGCCGGAACCATTCCATCTCCAGAAATAATACGCAGCGATATTTATTCAAAAAATGTAGATGTAACCGCCTTTTTGAGTCGGGTAAAAAAGCATCCATAATTCTGTTTCAAAATAGGAACCAGGTCGTGTAATAAGTTAAAGTTACCTACTACATTACCTGAAGAATTTAATTAAAAAGTTCAATTATGAACGTTGTTAAAATTAGCTCCTTTTGAAACTCTAAGGTTCTATTATTTCTAGTTATAAATTCGTTGCTGTAGGTAATACAAGATACGCTTAAAATTAATTTAAATTATTATATCGGCCTTCGTAGTCCAGTGGTTTAGCGTTGGGCTTACAATCCGGAGGTCCCGGGTTCGAATCCCGGTGGGGACTTATCACAAAAGTCACTTTGTGAGGCCCTGTTTGGTCAGAACATTGCAGGCTGATCACCTGATTATCCGAAAGCAAGATGATCCGTGCGTCGGAAGGCACGTCAAGTCGTTGGTCTTGGTAACTACTTAGGTACTGATGTAAGTATGTAGTCGTTACATGAGCCATGTCAGGGGCCTTTGGCGGCTCAATAGTAACCCTAGCACCAGGGTTGATGAGGTTGGAAATCCACCTCACAATCCTCACGATAAAAGATGATTTTAATCTATTTAATTTATTACTTAGTCTCACGAATCTTGTTTTAGACATCTTTAAAATGATAACCTTTCTATTAAAAGCAAGTAAAAATTTACTATAAACATTATGTTTTTTTTAATTTACCAAATTGGGGATAAAAAAAAATAAAAAAGGTTCAGTACGATCTACTCAGAACCGGCGCGCGTGTATGAAACGATTGATGAATGTGGAGGAAACAAGAGAAGTGTGTTAGGATCGAAGGAAATTGAATTCCATAGTCTCTGCGTACCCCGGTGGGAAATAGGCGTGAGTTTATGTACGTATTTTTTTTTAATTTATATAAAATCACAAAATGTATACTTAACACTTTCAAGGACAGAACGTCTACGGACGTTCCGATTCCAAGGTGTCATACTACCTATTATGAACCACCAATGACCAATGGTCTCTGTCCGTGAAAGGGTTAAACAAACCGGAAAAGCTTTGATTTATTTTTTTGTGACACATTTATTCATGGAAATTCAAGAAAACAACTTCTAACGACCAAAAAGTAATTAATAGGCAGACAGAGAATGTTAATTTAAATAAGGTTAAGTTTTTGTACCTTATTTAGGTAAGGGTTAAGATTCAGAATATTCGGAGTTAGTTATTCATACTTTTTTTAATGTTCTAAATTAGAAAAACTTTTACTTTTTATAATTGTATGAATATATTATATTACATAGTTTTTTTTAACGCCTTTTACTTAATTGTAACCTTTCAAGTAACTCATCACTAATTTAAGAGCCATGCTCTTGTCGGTGTAGCATTCTCCATGCTACTTTTTGAGGGCAAAATAGAGCAGTAGTTTCCCTCTTGCCTTCCACCCGCAGTACTCTGTGTGACGCGAGTGGGATGGCGCCCAGAGTAGTCTATTTCAAGGCCGTACTAGGACTCCTGTCCTCCGCCTCTGAATAGTACTGACAGTTGCTGCTATCCTCTGTCAGGTTCCAGATTACAGTCCTTGTGACTTGCCCCTTCCGTCCTGCATTGCTGTACCGATGGCTCCCATCTCCATCTCTGCGACCGTTGAGATTTTTTCCCGTATCCCTGTACGAAAATATTACGTATAGTTATTTGAACGCCTTTAATTTAAATAGCAAAAATGTAACCTTATTTAATGTTCTTTGACCGTTTTATTAAAAGGAAAATCTTAGTATTTTCTACCTATTTATAGAAAAGGTCGATTTATTTAGATAGAGTATAAATTTATTGCTTAAATATGTTTACTTACTCGTGTAACAGACTTAAGGTATTTATATTTCTAACGTGACATTCACCTCTATGGTACCAGGAAAATGAACAAAATATTTTTTAATATATTTTTTTATTTAATTATAATAAAGGTAATATATTTTTTTACACCATAAACAAAACAGTTACATAACAAAAATATTAGAAAAAAATATGAAACAAAACAAATAAAATTAAAATAAAACTAAAACTAATAAACAGAACTCAAAATAAAATAAATTATGTACAATTAACACTTAAACTAAACTATATTAATTAAGAAGCCCGCCACGAATCGTACCTGGTGCAAATGTACCCATAATGCTGGCTGCGTTTCCGCGTTGAACAGCCAGCGATATGCGTTGCACCAGATACGATTCTGAGTGGAAATCCGCTCCACTATTTCTGAGGCGCCGCCCCAAGGTAATTCGAACTACTTTTTATTTAGAATTTTTAAGTAGCCACTTATTACGTTGGCCTAACAGAAAGCTCAGTAATGCGTGGGTACTTAGTTCATCTTGTGATGGATGTCCCTTTGACTACCCCAATTGGGATATAGCCGTGACCTTTTGTACCTTTGTATGTGTGTTTTAAAAAAGCTTTATGAAAATAATCTTAAATCGTGTGGGTTATGAGGTCAGCAACATTCGCGACCTCTTCGTTTCATCTTCTGGTGTCAGAGTTACTACTGAGCCGCCGGAGGCCCCAAAATGGACTACTACATACTTAAAGAAATAAAAAAATTTATTTTATATGCAATTTTGTAACCTAACCACAGATCACAAATTGACTTTTGATATATGGATAACATGATATCCACAGGGAACCGAACCCGAGACATCCATATGGAAACGCCAACGCATTAACCACTAACTAGACCACGGACACCGTTAAAAATAAAACATAATTACCTTCGATTATTAACAAAATGAAGTTTGAAATAAAATATTATACATTCGTTAAAATACAGGCTCCAGTTTTGATACCTCAGGGTGTTATATTGGGTTCTGTTTTTACCCGACTGCGTCGAAGTGAAAAGGAGGGTTATGTGTGTGACCGCTATGTATGTATATGTATGTGTGTATGCACGTCTGTTCCAACCTAAATTCTAAACCACGTGTCAGAATTTTACAAATGAGGTGTCACTAGAAGCGTCTTGATTGTCCGGTGGTTATAGGCTATGTGACGTCACGCTTAATTCAATATGGCGCCCTCTAGAGGACATAAACTGAATCCGAAAAAAAATTTTTTTTAATGGTATTGTGTTGGGTGTCAAACGAAGCGACTTAATTTGCGCATTTCAAATATGTACATTATTAGCTTTTTCTTGCGAGTTTGCTTGTATTACTCGATAATTACGTCGAATTGATAATAATGCTCAGACAAGTTACAGATAGATTTAAAACACATATCGGGAGCACATTATCTTAATAAAAAAATATTACCCCAAAACAATATAAATAAAAATAAATGTTTTAAAACTAAAACCAGATTAGGAAAGTCACGCTCCTAAAAGAATGAAATAAGAAAATACATACTTATATACATATTTTGAAATACTTCCGAATGGTTACGTCGCGGGAAGCCGCTGGACGCGGGCAGCGCAGGACCGATCGTCGTGGAGATCCTTGGGGGAGGCCTATGCCCAGCAGTGGGCGTCGTACGGCTGATGATGATGATGATGATGGTTATGTTTAGGAGATAGCTGGATAGCTGTGATTGAATCGAATACCGTGGTAAGAAAACTCTTATGACAGATTAGCATACGACCACTGATATCTCCTAAACTTCACGATTCGGAAGAATTTCAGAAACTATACCTATTTTCTTGTTTCATACTTTTTAGAGCGTGATTTTTTCGTAGTAGGGTTTTAGTTTTAAAACTTTAATTTTTCGTATTTATTATTTTAATATCCAATATTTTTTTAAGGCGATCGGAAAACATTTGATAATACATCTTCTATTTACAAAAGCGACACCTAAAAACATCGAATGCTCTCACGCAACCTCATTAACCTTTAACGCTAAACATGTTAGGCGAACACTCGCTGTTATAACAGTACGTTTCTTTAACTACGTGTTTAACGCCCCCATTGCGAGAGAATCGGTCCTCTAAGTTCCCCTGGTTCCTCTCAGAAATTCGAGCACACTCCTTCCCGCTTCTGTAGGATATCGTAAAATGTTACGCGGAGTGACTTAAAGAGTAAGAGGTAGCGGAGGGTTTTAGAATGTAGGCCGACTTTTCCGCTATATTACTCACAACAGCACCATTCCGCAGCGTGGTGGACTATGCTCCCCCCCTCCGGTAGATTGAGGTGAGACCTATACCCAGTAGTGGGACGTATATAGGCTGTATACATAATATAAGCTGACGACTATATCCCAATTGTGGTAGTCAGAGGTACATCTACTAAACGGCCTCTGTGGTCCAGTGGTTGAGCGTTGGGCTCACGATCCGGAGCACCTGGGACATATCACAGAAATCACTTTGTGATCCCTAGTTTGGTTAGGACATTACAGGCTGATCACCTGATTGTCCGAAAGTAAGATGACCCGTGTTTCGGAAGGCACGTTAAGCCGTTGGTCCCGGTTTCTACTTACTGATGTAGGTAAATGAGTATTCGTTACATGAGCCATGTCAGGGGCCTTTCGCGGCTCAATAATAGCCCTGATACCAGAGTTGCTGAGGTTGGTAATCTATCTTACAACCCACACGATTGAACAAGAAGAAGGAGAGCTACATCCGTCGCAAGATAAACTAAGTACCTACACCTAACCGAGCTTTCTGTTAAACCAACGTGACAGGTGGTGAGCCGTATCGCCGTCTATAATTGTCGAGCCAACTGTGTTAGTGAAATATGCACGAACTGCACGTTGCTGTTGTCGCTTTAAAATTAAGTTAGTAACCGTATACTAATTCATAATTCTGAGTTAATATCAAGTGCAATTTTCCGTCGCAAAATTCATGACTTTTTATTGTACATGACCTATCTGCATAGAAGATTATTTATATTTCCTTATTGACGACTTGAGTTTGCTGCGCGTAAATTTTGTAATTTTATTTATCTTTTGTAATTATTTTTGTTTTATTGTATTTTTTTCTATGGGTATATGCATGCTAATAAATGATTATTTAATTTAATTTTAATTTATTAGTTTTTTATATAATTATTTTCAATTTTATACTTTTGCGACGGAAAATATATATTTGATATCAACTCAGAATTATGGTCTGAATCATCCCTCAAAGTTTTCGTTACGATGTCACTAACATACTGTATAAAGATAAAGCGATCCTCTCTCTTTGTCATACTTTGTACCATACCACATATTCAAATGCCGCCCCTTTCATCGGAAACATCGTGAAGGTTGTACTTGTACGGGGCTCGATCCTAAGGTTCTTGTTTTCATAATTGTAGTTCAGTGAATTTCAAACAATTTGCATGAACCCTTCCTTCGCTATGGCGGAAAATGAAGCTTCCGTATGTTTTGCATTCACAATTAACTTGTTATTTTATTAAGCTCTCACTGTTTTCATTCTAAATTGCGAATAAATATTTTTTGAATACACTGCCAAAGAAAAGATCATTTGGATAGAATTCGATTCAAACAACAGCGACATTTGTGTTTACATGATACATGGGGAAGAGCCGTGGTAGCCCAGTTGGTAGAACGCTTGCCTCTCACTTTGAGGTCGCAGGTTCGAATCCAGCACAGGCCTAAACCAATGATTTTCGAATTTGCTTTCGAATTCATGTTTGCATCATAAATGATTATCACGTGCTCAGCGTTGAAGGAAAACATTGTGAGGAATACCTACATTCCCGAGAAATACGTATCGGAAGAGATGTAACCTGTATTGGGCTAGTTTTCCCTTCGCGGGTTGGAAGGTCAGACAGGCAGTTGCTTCGGTAAAATCTGGACCTGTCAAATCTTCAGGTTAGGTAAGACCCTGAGATAAACGGGATAACGCTGGGAAGATGGTGACTTGATAGGCGGTAGCACATTACCGGCTATAATAGCCCAGCCGATTGTGTTAATGAAAATTGCACGTACATACATACATACATAAACTCACGCCCGTAATCCCTAATGGGGTGGGCAGAGCCACAAGTAATCAAAGACAACTTGCAGCCACTGTTGATACGATGTCGTAAGCTGGATATGATGAACTTTATGGTGATAAGGGATCAGCCTATCGCCCATAACATTAGTCCATCATGTTAGAGGACACAATCCCTCTGTCGGTTTTTACGACATGCCCGGGAAGAGAAGCAGCTGAACGTGTTCTATGTTTTTTATTTGCTCCCAGAACAGCATAGAAGCAAGCAAAATTGCACGTAAGATAAATTAATAACTCACTGGCGCACAGAATTTGCAAATTATAAGCGATTTAATCGTATTTGGGTCGTTCTTCTTTTTTATCGACAATAAAAAGTCATTTTCTCAATTTATCGGATTTAACATCTTTAAAATTACAACGGCATTAAATATTTTAAAACATCATATAAAGATGTGTCTGTAGAGGACAATTTAGTGGTTCTCTTTATCTTGGTAACATACTTTTCTTTTTAGACGCATTCCAAAAAATATTGTGACAGAGTGGCCCTTTTCATCGGAGACAGCATTTCAATTTACCACTCTGTCACATAATTTTGTGAAAAACGATCAAGCTACGTTAATAACTAATTGAGGAACCGATTAGTATTTTGCTTGTATTTTGAGTATAATAAGATAACTATATTTTTGGACAATCAAAACATGAAATAAAATTCTAAAACATAACTTATCAGAAGCAGAACGAAGGACAGATCATTGTCGATAAAAAAGAAGAACGACCCATTTACTAAGCGAACCAGCGCTCCGTTTCCCGTCCTCGTTTGAGGAAGCTGGTGACACACAGGACCACAGGGAGCGTGTTAAACATTAAATCGCCAATACCCAACCTCAATACTTTTTTTTTATCTTAACTCGAATCTTTTTTTGTTTCAGGTATGAGCCATCCATCTTTGGACTTCGTATTAACAGTGGCTGCAAGTTGTCTTTGATTACTTGTGGCTCTGCCCACCCCATTAGGGATTACGGGCGTGAGTTTATGTATGTATGTATGTAGGTATGAGCCTGACTTCAGATTTTTCTTCAAATCTCCGGCCTCCGTGGTCCAGTTGTTTAAGCTTTGGGCTCACGATCCGGAGGTTCTTGATTCGAATCTCGGTTACAAAAATCACTACGACCCCTAGTTTGGTTAAGAGATTTTAGGCTGATTACCCGATTTTCTGTAAGTAAGATTCTGTGCTTTGGAGTGCACGTTAGTGGTAGTAAGCAGCAGGTAAGTATGTGTGTACTCGTTACATGAATAGTTGATGTAGTCGGTCATTGAACACCCAAAAAAAGAATCCTTCTCAAGAAATGCAGATAGTAGTTTGTAGATAAACCAAACCGATGTAATCCCTAGTTTACGTCTTAATAAATTTATCTATAAGTCAGTAAGGGCGTCTTAAATAACCAAATCAGTCGATCGGCTTCGGAACCTATTTGTCAGTGGAAACCCGAAGTAATCTGTTTCCAGTAGACCACCTGCCTAAAGATTTACACGATTGATAGTCGCCCAAATAACGGATTATTGAAGGTTAAATTGCGGGATTAGAGATAATTGGTAAATGAAATGCCTGTTAATATGATGTAGACATTCGAACCTAAAAAAAAGAAAAAAGACATTTTGACGACTTCATATTTGGATCATAAATGATTACCTATCACGTGCTCAGCGGTGAAGGAAAACATCGTGAGGAAACCTGCATTCCCGAGAAGTGCGTTTCGAAGGTGTGTGATCTAACCTGTATTGGGCTGGTTTTCCCTTCGCGGGTTGGAAGGTCAGACAGCCAGTTGCTTTGGTAAAACCTGGATCTGTCAAATCTTCAGGTTAAGTAAGCGGACCCATATATACATCTCACGGCTGGGCAGAGGCCTCCTCCGAATCAGCCATTCATAAAAAAAACTTTCACGTCAGAACGAAACGACACAAAACACCGTACAACTATGTCCGATTGGGGTAGTTAGAGTTACATAGCTTGCTTACTTGTCTATGCATTATGGGCCCTCCGAATGCAAAATTCGCAATTTGAATATTTTCACCCTCTCGGGGAGCACCCCCGCTGACATCACTAAACATGATGTTGCTCTACTTGACTTCTCCAGACATTTGACAATAAAAGAAGAAACAGTAAACTTAATGCTCGCAAAATAGAATCTGGAATTGAATGTGGGTTGGGTAGGTACAATTATTGCTTACCTTTATGGAATAAATTTTGAACAGTGTAACAGTTAAGATTAATAATTTAGATGTATTTTTGATAAAAAAAGAAAATAATTGTCACTAAAAACTCGCCACAGACGACTAAATTTTGAAAAGACTGTCGCCTTAAAGAGTTTATTGTTAGAGCAACGTGATAGGCCGATATTCAACTGAGTTAGTCAAACCGAATAAATAGGTAAGTTATATTTTATTTGAGTTATATTTTACCTAAGTTATATTTTGTCTCAGTTATATTTTAATCAACATAAACCTAAAGCTAGATAAACCTATCGTACCTCAAAAACCTTTATTACGTTTGAGTAACCCGCAATCTAATCTCGCCAAAACTGGTTTAATTTAGAGATTTGGAGTAAAGTCGTCTTTTCATCTATAGACCCAGAAAAAGGTCTGTATGTAGCCAAAAGGTTTCACTTCTAAGACCGGCTAACAGTGACGGAGTTAGGGGTACCGGGTGAGAGCCTTCAGCGCTCCCCATTTGTCCGGCCAAGTAGTTAATGCCACCTGCGGCAAATCTACCATAAGTCACGTCAAAAAAAAGGAGTTAAGGGTGGGTGACACATAACAAGATAACATAAACAGCCTATATACGTCCCACTGCTGGGCACATGCCTCCCCTTCCTCTTAACATTTTTCGCGGTCCTGTGCGTAATCCGGCCAGTCCCTCCGGCAAGCGTCCAAGTCGTCACGGCATTTCTTTCGAGGTCTACCACGACGCCTGTACCCGTCACCCACCCCACCCAATGCGTGACGATCCGTGTCCACCGCTCAGGGTGCATGCGACAAACATATCCGGCCCAATCCCATTTGAGTCTGGAAAATATTAAAATTTGAATACAGTCCGTTTCACTTAAGAAGTTCCGCGGCGCTTTTTAAAACCTAGTTTATCTTTTAGTCATCGTATAGTGGTGCTAATTCCTGTAAATATATATGTCATTTTCTTATCCGCCGAAAAGGAAAGGGACGGGTAATCGACAAGCATAAAATTTATGGAACACACGTCAATTTTAAGCACAAATCTAAAACAACCGTGTAAAAATTTTACATTGGCCAATAACCCGACAGAATTTAGTTGACAGCACACGTGAAACGGTTTGCATACCGAGATACCTTTTTGATTCGCCCGGGTTATTCATTAATTTACTCATTCTTCCTAAAACTAAGAGCTGTCAATCATCCGTCCCTTTCCTTTTCGGCGGATAAGAAAATGACGGTATAACTTTAAGTAAAATTAGGAGGTGTCTGCAGGAATTGCGGTCAGTGTATATGTTATGTACCTATAATATGCTTCGGAGATACAGGCGTGATGCTATATTATGTTATGTCACCCCGAACAGGTGTCACTCCCAGACGGGTGACACCCGGTACGGATCGCGACCGCCGATCCCCTCTATAACCACGCCCCTGCCGGCCTATTCACCTAAATAAACAAGGCAAGGTGACGAAATAGGATCAAAAGAAGTAGTAGTTCGAAGCTATTTTCTTGTATTCGTTTTTTTGCTACAAAGTAGATAAGACTGTAAGTCTAAAGGATAATGATGTATTTCTAATGGAGATTAGTCTGCTCATAGGTTACCTAAAGTCATGACGATTTTCTTTTCATAGCTGACGTTTATCACAGATCTGCCATGCTATGTATTTTAATGATCAGCATGTTTAAAATGGCATGAAATCCCGCTGTCGTTTTTAACAAAATCCCCGTGAATATAAGTAGATGAAAGCAGCCGATGAGCCGTGCTATCCCAGTTGGTAGGACGCTTGCCTCTTACTTTGAGGTCGCAGGTTTGAATCCAGCACAGGCCTAAACCAATGATCGTCGAATTTGTTTTCGAATCAATGTTTGTATCATAAATGATTGCAGCGGTGAAGGAAAACATCGTGAGGAAACCCATATTTCCGAAAATGCGTTCGACCTAACCTGTATTGGGCTGGTTTTCCCTTCGAGTGTTGGAAGGTCAGGCCGCTTCTGTAAAAAACCGGATTTATCAAATCGTCGTGTTAGGTAAATGGACCCTGTGAAAAACGGGATAATGCTAGGGGGATGATAAGCAGATGAAAGCCTTTAAAGGGATTGAAAAGGCTACATTGAAGGAATACCAATATTCACATAATTATAATTATCAATTCATAACAATTGCTCAAAAACAATTTGTACAATTTATTGCACAATACTCTGCTATCCACTGCGCTATTCAAAAAACCCGCTCCTGAATAATCCAGGCGCGAAAGTGATATTGATTAAGTAGTATCTAAAAAGCAATATTGCTATTTGACATTCATTGACATTGCTTACTTATTTTTCTAACGCAAATGTCAAAATAAATTGCAATATTGCTTTTTAAATAAATTGCTTCGAATTGGCCTTTTTAGAGTCTTTTATTCCCTAACATTTCCAGTCCAGCATATAACATACATACATCACATACATACATACATAAACTCACGCCTATTTCCCACCGGGGTAAGCAGAGACTAACATACATACATACTCAGGCCTTTTAGCCCAGGTTCGCGACCAACTGAGCACCCTCAGGCCTGTTGTCTTAAACGTTGTACCGGGTGAGAGCCTTCAGCGTTCCCCATTTGTCCGGCCAAGTAGTGAATGCCATCTGCGGCAAATCTACAATAAGTCACGTCAAAAAAAAACTCAGGCCCTTTCCCAGAGGTCAGCAGAGACTATGGGATTCAATTTGCTTCGATTGTGACATACTTCTCTTATTTCGTTCACATTTATTAATCGTTTCGTACACCAAAACCAGCGGAGAAACAAAAGTAAAAAAAAAACAAAATATAGGTATGTGTCATAACATTTGATATTTCGGATAAATGTTACTTCAGATGTCAGTCTTCATAATCATCAGTCATGCCTTAATTTAGATATATTATTATCGCGGGAATTCCATCCAATCTTAAGGTTTAGATGTCAAAATCAGCTCCTGATTTCTTGCGGCACTGCCTACCCGGTTACGGATTTTAAGTATTATTACTATAGGATTTTCTGATATATAATAATTATTTGACCCACGTGGTATCTGCGGTGATAAATTGAGTGATAGAGTCTCTCTCTCTATCGTGTGGGATGTGAGGTGGATTACCAACCCCATCAACCCTGGTGTCAGGGTTATTATTGAGTCGCCATAGGCCCCTGACATGATTCATGTAGTCCAGTATTTGTAAATAGGTTAAGTTACATGTAAAAGTGTTTTTGTCTGTTGGCAAACCTAATAAAATAAATAAAATAAAATACTACATACTTACATCAGGAAGTAGTAACCGCGACCAACGGCTTAACGTGCCTTATTTTGGTCAATCAGGTGATCAGCCTGTAATGTCCTAACCAGACTAGGGATTATAAAGTGATTTTTGTCATTTGTCCCCACCGGGATACGAACCCGGGACCTCCGGATCGTGAGCACAACACTTAACCACTGGACCACGGAAGCCGTAACGGATAGAGTGAGAAACAGTCTGATAAGAGGAATATACCATATCTTATCAACAGTTTGCCTGAGAACATTAAAATGAGCCAAAAATGTTTAAAAGTAAGTTAAAAAAATGTTTATTAGATTTAATTTAGCAGGTACCTATTTCTTAATTTTTGTAATTCAACCATGTCTTAGTAAGACTCTGATCCTGCAGTCAAATTGCTTATGTAATTTTGCAGTACATTGAATTTATATTAGTGTTATTTAAGGATTAATAATAATAAATAAAATAAAATAAAAATCATGTCATGCCGACCCCAAATAGAGCGGTGTAAGGGTGATGATTAAAGAAATGTTATCTAAAATTTGCGTTGGATGGTTCACTGCTTGGCCAGACGTTTTTTCATTATATCAACGAATAAACCTTAGATAAAGATAGTTTGAAACAATTTCTTTATTTTATTTTATTTATTTTATTTTATTTGGGGAGCTTACAGCTAAATTTACAAAGTTACATACTAACTTAATATCTAAAAGCCATTAACAAGCTTCCACAGATTGAAAGAAAACACAATTTACATTACGTTTCTAAGACCATATGGAAAAAACCTTAAAAATAGAAATATCTAAACAATAGAGGAAACGAAGTCTCTAACAATTGCTTTTTTAGCACCTTGAATGCTGCCAACAAATAGGTCCAAATTCAAGTATGACCAAGCCTATTAAATAATATGGAACATCTCAGTAAAAAGCTGTTCTTTCTAAAGTTCGTGTGATAGCGAGGGATGTGAAGCAATGAAGGATTCCTAAGCCTACGACAAGGAATTGCAAGCATAATCCTGCCGAGGAGCTGTGGACTATCAATTAAGCCTTGGGCTATCTTCATTAAGAGACTATTTCTTCTCAAACTCTAATTACAAGTTCAATCCGCATCAATCTTAAATATAATCTTTCATCTCCTTCACACATCACTAGTTCATATCGAAGTTCGATTACACAGACGATTGAAGATAAAACTTAATTCTATTTAAGTTGACGACTTTTTCTTAAAATCTACGATCGAGATAGTATCTATTCGGATCAGTGATGTGTCGTTCTTAGGAATGTTCCCACTTTGGGAACGTTCCCGGCACTAAACAGGTGCAAAACTTATTTATTTTTTTTTTATTTTGTTTTTTTTTTTTTGGTTACGAAGGGGAAATCCTCATGGATACCTCGCCACCCGGGGGAGCGACGAGGTTATGTCGGACTCTTACCGACTAAAACCCCTCCGATGGCCCTCTGCTGCGCATGTCGGGAAGCTCCGGGATCTCTAACGAACGCACCGGTGCTTCCCTCGCGCCTGCTATAAAAAGCGCGTCCCGGGGTAGGTCCCCACCCCTACGCCATCCCAGTTTTACGGCAATGCGAGGCCATGTCACATTGCCGTCCCTCCCGGAGACCGTATGAAGAACGGCTCGGGCCCCCGCCCTTACCACTCACGGTCTCCAGTGTCCCCTTTCAGTCGCCTTTTACGACAGGCAGGGGGTACCGTAGCCCTATTCTTGCGCCCGGAACTACAGGGCGGATTTAAAAAGACCTAACCTAACCTATAACCTCGTTACCAATAAAAAATAAACAAGCTGTTAACGTGTGTATAATTGTTTGACAGCCAAGCAATATTGGGTCCAAATATCAAAGAGCGATAAGCGCTGATTGAGGGAAGTCGTCAACCACGCCGGCGGCGGGGTCGGTATCGGGGGAAAAACAGCTACTACTGTAGATATAGTTGACTATTAAAGAATTTTTACAACAGGAACTTTCCAAAATCAAATCAAATTAATAAATAAATAAAATACTTTATTGCACAGAACTATATTCAACAATGAGACAACACATGAATACAGTCCAAGAATACAGTCCAATTGCCAATTTAATTGAACACGTTTTGACGTGACTTATTGTAGATTTGCCGCAGATGACATTAACTACTTGGCCGGACAAATGGGGATCGCTGAAGGCTCTCCGGTATAAAGTTTAAGACAACAGGCCTGAGGGTGCCCAGTTGGGAAAATTCCCGCTTTGGGAGCATTCCCGGGGCCGGCTCATAACTGATTCGGACTTTTTCTTATTCCAAGAATTCGAAACGGCGAAGCTTAATTGAAACTTCAATATTTTTCTAGAAAGAGAGTTTTCTTTTTTTACCCGACTAATTACAGTTGCGAAGCAAAAAGGAGGGGTATGTGATTGACGTATGTTTGTAGAGTGCGAAAAAATTCTAAGTTCATGGTTGTATGCATGTTTGTATGAACGATCAAAGAGCAAAAGTGCAGTCACTGAGCCAAGCGAATTATTTGTAAACAGTGCTGAAGTTATGAACCATTAGTTGTCATAATTATAAAATTAACGTTTTTGTAGGTATTTTTGAACTATTACAGAAACGACATGTAACGAATTGCAGGGTTGATGAGGTTGGTAATTCACCTCACAACCCACACGATAGAAGAAGAGGTAAATTAATAAAATTAAAAATCGATTCAATAAATTTATTATTTATATTAGCACTAATCGACAAAAGGACTTAATTATGTCGTTAGAATCGATATAATGACCGTGACATAATTACTGGTTTTAAGAGTTTAACCTGAATAAAACATACGTTATATTAAAACATTCACTGTTCGTACTTAATTTTTAATTTTTGAATTAAATGAAAAGAAAAAAAAAATCAGTATGTTTTTATTCTGTTTCGTTCCATTATGTTTCCACCTGGGTCAACCATGCGTTCAGCATTTCCTTAAATTTTAAATTAGACGATGTCCAAGTTCCATAATGGACCATGATTCTGAGTTAATATGAAGTGGAATTGTCCATAGCAAAATTCATGATTTTGTACGTGTTTTTTTTTAAATATATTCAGTTCCATACTTTTGTGACGAAAAATTTTACTCAGAATCATGGTCTGAATAATCCCTTAATGTTTTCGTTACGATGTCACTAACACCCTAAGTTTAAGTATATCTATGAGTCATTCGCTCAGATCCATCACGTATATACTTTCTAAATTGACCTAACCGGGATCCGAAATCGGGCTCTGGGTTTGTTCTTGTTCTTCTATCGTGTGGGGTTGTGAGGTGAATTACCAACCTAATACCTCTATTACCTATATCTTTAATCTATTACCTATATCTATGAGTCATTCGCTCAGATCCATCAAGTATATACTTTCTAAATTGACCTAACCGGGATCCGAAATCGGGCTCTGGGTTTATTCTTGTTCTTCTATCGTGTGGGTTGTGAGGTGAATTACCAACCTAATACCTCTATCACCTATATCTTTAATCTATTACCTATATCTATGAGTCATTCGCTCAGATCCATCACGTATATACTTTCTAAATTGTCCTAACCGGGATCTGAAATTGGGCTCTGGGTTTGTTCTTGTTCTTCTATCGTGTGGGTTGTGAGGTGAATTACCAACCTATTACCTCTATTACCTATAGTTATAATCTATTACCTATATCTATAATCTATTACCTATACCTATGAGTCATTCGCTCAGATCCATCACGTATATACTTTCTAAATTGACCTAACCGGGATCCCGAATTGGGCTCTGGGTTTGTTCTTGTTCTTCTATCGTGTGGGTTGTGAGGTGAATTACCAACCTATTACCTCTATTACCTATAGTTATAATCTATTACCTATATCTATAATCTATTACCTATACCTATGAGTCATTCGCTCAGATCCATCACGTATATACTTTCTAAATTGACCTAACCGGGATCCCGAATTGGGCTCTGGGTTTGTTCTTGTTCTTCTATCGTGTGGGTTGTGAGGTGAATTACCAACCTATTACCTCTATTACCTATATCTATAATCTATTACCTATATCTATGAGTCATTCGCTCAGATCCATCACGTATATACTTTCTAAATTGACCTAACCGGGATCCGAAATTGGGCTCTAGGTTTGTTCTTGTCCTTCTTCTATCGTGTGGGTTGTGAGCTGAATTACCAACCTCGTCAACCCTGGTGCCAGGGTTATTATTGAGCCGCCATAGGCCTGGCATGACTCAAGTAAATTCTACATAAGTCTGAGTCTGGTGTTCCAGATAGTTATTTCACTACATACAAGAGATTGTATTTGAAATATTTCGCGGGTTTTTTTTACTTATTTTATGAAAACAACACTTAATTAAACGTAGCCTTAACTAGCTGGGTTGCAAAACGAACAAAAATGGTACACGTTATCATACGTTAATTATGTTTTATATTCCGCGCTGGATTCGTTAAATAATTGAGAGTTATTATTACGAAACGCTTTCAGTTTGAGTACTTACATGTTTTACAAGTGTCATAGCGGCATGATGTAGCGCGTTGTACGGTCACGAGCATTAATATGTATACACTTTGGTACCATGTCACATTAACTGTTTTGACAAATTGAACTGTAAGTCTCACTAAATGTCAAATATGTTAGTGCGACAGAGTCCTAAAGTGGGTACGTTATATTGCTCATGGCTGTACCGAGTCTGACACGCTTTTTAATTTGTTCAACATAATTTGAGTGTTATAAATCATTAACAGATCTCAAATTGCATTTATCGAAGTCCACGCGCACGCTTGCTTGTGTGCGAGTCCTGTGCTTGATTGGCGCGTGTTATCTGAACGCGCGTTAAGGATACGTCCAGAATTAGGGAATCCGCCGCAAACTAGGAAATGCAATCCCGACTCGAGATCGCAAATTTAAGATCCCGCGGGATTGGAAATATCAATCCCACCAAATGACGAAATTTTCGGGATCTCGTCTTGTTCATAAAGGAATGTAAAGTTAGGTTAGGTTAGGTTGAAAACGATGAAAACTGCTTGTTTGTGATCTCTCCCTCTCTATTTAAGAGCTGCACCCTTGTCGATGGAGTAACCGCCATTCCTCTCTTCTTCCCGCCAAAACCTTCACCTCCCGATACGACACGACCTGCACCTTCTCTTTTATTTGTTTCATAAATGTTATCCTAGGTCTACCCCTTCCTCTCTTCCCTTCAATTTTTCCTTCTATAATGTTTGTTATAAATGAATCGTGTCGTATCAGGTGGCCAATCATATTTCCTCTCCGGTTCTCTTTTCTTCAACTCTTTCCAGCACTTTTTCATTTGACACCATTTCAGTCCAGCTTATACCCTCCATCCTTCGCCAACACCACATCTCAAATGCTTCCAACCTCTCTCTGTCTCTCTGTGTCATAGTCCACGTTTCACTTCCACAGAGAGCAATGCTCCAAATATATGATTTAATAAACCGTTTCCTTATTTTTAATTATATGTTTTTGGTTTTCAAAATGTATTTGTGATAGTGAGGTTAATTAAAACAAAATATTTTTTTAAATGAAAAGAAATATTTTTATTCTTCAATATTATTATTGCGTATGGCAGACAAAAATAAAATATCCTGCGTGGATCATATAGCCAGCTTAAGCTCCCAAGTCTCTGCCGCATCCGACACCCAATGCAGCCCGGGTATGCAACCTGGGAACCGGTGCAGAGGGCACTCGTTCACTATGTGAGATATGGTTTGATCCGGGTGACCACATTCACTCAATATATTACCTACTAACTAAATAACTAAGTTATCTTTGGGAATCAGCATTATCAAAACAAAAAGTATAACTCAAGGAGATTCGCCCAAACCCGTCATCTCGAATGGGATCTCGTCATATTAATGCTTTGAGATTGATCAAGTAGTGTTCTTTAAGGCCTACAACAAAAAAAGAAATTTTATCAAGATGTTGTACACGTGATAAGATAATTAACGTTAAACGTTGAACGTAAATTTAATTTACATTTATGAACGAAGGTCGGAACATCAAATGGTCGCTTTAATTACTCGTAATTTACGAAGGCTTCTCATTTGATTATAAATTATACAAACTTAACAATTAAATACTTTCCTGGTTTTCCAGTTTATTAACGTAATTATGACATTACATGGTATAGTCCATTTGTCTACATAATAGGACTAGCCACAGATCAAAGAAGCAAGGGAGATATGGTCTCAGTACTACATTACACGAGTCCGCCGTGCGAAAAGGTCGCATTGGTGCCAGGCTGGCCTGGGGTTCGACCCGGCGTTCCCCGTTTAAGAAGCAAGCCAGTGAACTACAGGACCACAGTGACTTATCTTTCACAATAACAAATAAACAGTTAGTGACATCGTACCGAAAACTTTTCAGGGATGATTCAGACCATGATTCCGAGTTGATATCAAGTAGAAATTTGGAACGGAAAATAATTTAAAAAAATCACAAAAAATATTAATTTTCCGACAGGAAAATCCACATGATATCAACTCAGAATCAAGGTCTGAATTTCCCCTCAGTTTTTGTTACGGTGTCACTATCACCTATACCTACTTGTATGGCTACCTGTATGCACTTGTACGGGGTGTAAGTGACATCATAACGAATACTGAAAATGATGATTCAGCTAATTGTTCTGAGTTAATATCAAGTAGAATTTTCAATCGCAAAAGTAATTGAAAGTAATAAATTTTGAGACGGAAACTTCCACTTGATATTAACTCAGAATCATGGTCTGAATCAACCCCCTCAGTATTCGTTACGATATCACTAACACTCTGTATGTAAAAAAGAAAAGTGTTTCACCGATATGTTGTTTTCGCTTCAACATTGCATACGTTGTTATTCAAGCGCCTGTTGAAATCGTTTCCGCAATCAGAGAGAGATCCGAGGGAGGTGATGTGAAACTGCCAATGATGGAGTTGACGTCACAGTGCATGAGAGGAGCGATAAGCGATTATGACAAGTCGCTTTGTCAATTTACTATGGAACTTAGACCTAACCTACATAAATGGGGCTTAAAGGAGTCGCCATACTGTGAATGTGGTCACCCGGATCAAACCATATCTCACATAGTGAACGTGGCATAGCCGAGCTGCATTGTGTGACGGATACGGCAGAGACTTGGTTAGGGGAGCTTCAGCGGGAATATGCACGCAAGATATATATATTTTTTTTATTATTTTTATTTATCTTTTTTTTTGTCTGCCATACGCAATAACAATAAACAGTGGCCAAAGAGAATAACACAGGCTGTGATTTATAAAGATACATTCGCAATCGAATTTGCGAGAAGCCGCTATAACACACACTAGACACTCCATACAAAAATCTCATTCTTACCGTGTTCCGCCTAACGCGAAAATCTGAGCGAGACAGACAGTCCGCGCGCTCGTTCTAACTCTTTAACCTTAATACGTCGAATAAGAAATAATACTACTAATATAATGGGAACTTTCCGCTCCCCACCAGCGGCTGAGCTAGGTTTACCTCAGCCCCCTCGGTTTTACTTTAGTTTTCAATTCTATAGGCGTCAGACGTCTCGCAACGATACGCATGTACGTAATATTTAATGTCTGTTTGAAACGAGGTTTTTTGTATAAAGTGTCCGTAGTGTGCAAAAGACGTAAGACCCAAACGTGATAATCATTTATGACCAAAACATGACTTCGAATATCATTATAAATAGAAAAACTCCTCCAAAGCAGCCAACCGAGGCAAAGTGCCCAAAAGACTTGCAGCATTCCCCCTTTGAACAGCTAAACTAACCCAAATAGCTGCCAGCCCTCGGGTCATGCGTTGCCTCGACCTTTTTGTTGTCTTGAGTAGTTCTTAATTTTTATCAAAGATATTCTGATATCGGTTTATTTTTATAATAGTGTTCAATTCGCCAAACCAAACAACAAGTTTATCCATTTATCGCTTCACCTCGTTTAAAAAACCTCCCCCGTGTAGATTTTTCGTAAACCGATTGAATATCGATGTGATACGTGACTCGCTAACGCGACATGGCGCGACAGTAAACCGGTGTTAACGGAACTCATGGCCTCTGTGGTCCAGTGGTTGAGCGTTGGACTCACGATCGAGTCGGGTTCGAATCCCGGTGGGGACATATCACAAAATTCACTTTGTGATCCCTAGTTTGGTTAGGACATTACAGGCTGATCACCTGATTGTCCGAAAGTAGGATGATCCGTGCTTCGGAAGGCACGTTAAGCCGTTGGTCCTGGTTACTATTTACTGATGTAAGCATGTAATCGTTACATGAGCCAAGTCAGGGGCCCTTGGCGGCTTAATAGTAACCCTGACACCAGGGTTGATGAGGCTGGTTTTACCTCACAGTGCACACGATAAGAAGAAGATACGAACTCATGCTACCCTCCCAGACACAGAATTCCACTTACTACGATCCTGAGGCCATTTTAGCTTCTTCCACTCTCGTCAAAGCCTTCATGCATGCTCGTTGCTTTAGAGTATGTACTCTTGACCTGGCTTTTCCTCCAACTCTACCACTTAAACTTGCATCGTAAATCTTTTTCCAAAGTCTACTTTTATTTATCAAAAACAGTTAATTTTCAAAGTAGGATCTTCAAAAATTTTTAAGTCAAATATCTGAATATTGTTCTCAACAACAATCTCCCCGAAATCCAATTCAGAAGATAACTTGCAAAAACTTTCGTATGAAGTCTTAATGTCAACATATCCATTTGTTCATCCAATAACGTTATCCCATTTCCACATGGTCCGCTTACCTAATCTGAAGATTTGACGCGTCTGGTTTTGTACAGAAGCGACTGCCTTTCTGACCTTCCAACCCAAAGTTTAAAATAAAGAATAATACCTACAAGGTTCCACCAACCCGCAGTGGAACAGCGTGGTGGAGTATGCTCCATACCCCTCCGGTTGATTGAGAGGAGGCCGGTGCCCAGCAGTGGGACGTATACAGGGTGTTAGTGACATCGTAACGAAAACTTTGAGGGATGATTCAGGCCATGATTCTGAGTTGATATCAAGTGGAATTTTCCGTCGCAAAAGTATGGAACGGAAAATAATTTAAATAAGCTCTAAAATTTTCATGACTTCTCCGACAGGAAATTCCACTTGATTTCGACTCAGAATCATGGTCTGAATCATCCCATTCAGTATTCGTTACAGTGTCACTAACACCCATACCTACTTGTATGGCTACTGTATGTACTTGTATGGGGTGTAAGTGACATTGCAACGAATACTGAGAGCGATGATTCAGCTGATTATTTTGAGTTAATATCAAGTGGAATTTTCCATCGCAAAAGTATAGAATTGAAAATAATTAAAAGAAACTAAAAAAATTACATGAATTTTGCGACAGAAAATTCCACTTGGTATTAACTCAGAATCATGGTCTGAATCATCCCTCTGAGTATTCATTACGATGTCACTAACACCCTGTATAGGCAGTTAATGTACCTACAAGGTACGTGTACAACGCGAACTCTCCATCCCAAACCAATTCGTATCAGACGCCTAACTCACCCTGCCCTGTGACCTGTTTATCAAAACTTACAAGCCCTGTATTACAAGTAATTTTAAAACAATTAACAAAATAACAACAACAAGTAACATACAAGTAATTTTAACATGAAATCTACACGTGTAGGTTTGATAAACACATTCTTGTAAAAATTAAAATTTATCAAAACTGCACGTGTGAATTACATGTTACAAGTGTCAATAATTATTTTAAGTTCAAATTCAAATTCAAAAATATCTTTATTCAATAGGTAACATAGTTACACTTTGAATCGTCAATTTAACATAACGAACGTCTCATCCGCCTAAGACTACTGCAGCTTCTCACAACCTGTTGGTATAGCCGGGGAAAAGAAGCTGCAAGAAAAACCTCGGCACGGGGCCCTAGACGTTCTTTAAAAATAAAATAAAAATAAACATAAAATATTGGTATACAATTGAGTAATTTAGCTGCCTAATATCAGTTCTGAGACATTTAATCATATCTTCTAAATAATCACTAACTTTATAATAACCTTTTTTGTAAAGATTTTGTTTAACTGCTGTCTTAAAACAGTTGAAAGGCAAATTCTGAATGTCAATGAGAATCTTATTGTAAGTAAAGTATGTTTTAGAATCCTACTTTTTTGATAAACGTAATTTACACGTACTTACTCGTGAGTAACTTGTAGCGTGTGAACGTGTAGACTTGTAATTTTGGATAAACTCGTCAAATGACGGACCTTTTTGTAAAATCAACATGAGACTATGACATACTTACATGTAATCCGCAAACATAATCCGAGTATCTGTCTAATCCCTTTATCAGAAGTATTCATGGCGCCCTAAATATACTCAGAATATGTTTTATAATAAGTTCGTTAATCGTTTAAGCGTCGCCATCCGCTGGAGTTCTAGGATTAATCTGGGAATTTGGACATTTAGTTTTACATCACTTGTAACGCGGTGTAAGTTGGAAGGTACAAGCGGTTCGTTTAATTACAAATAGGTTAGCACTCGACCAGTTTCTAAGCAGACGCCTTTGCCTACTTTTAGCTTTTAGTTGTCCTTGTACCAGGGGAGTCAGAAAGGCCAAAAAGGCATTGAATCAATATTGCTAAAACAGCATTTTTTAGCAATAATCCCATCGCGCACTTACTTTTACATGCGCAAATATCAAATTGCAATATTGCTTTTTTATATAAATAGTGTCCATGTGACCGTTAAGAACCCCAGTAGGCTCTGCACGACAACTGCGCCGCGCGCGGCGCGAATTATATTGAAGTCTTCGACCAATAGCCGTTTACTGTGCATCTGCGTAGATAGTAGTCGTATCGTTTATTGGTCGAAGAGCTTGATATAACTCGCGCAGCGCGCGGCGCGGTTACCACGCAGACCCGGCTGTTCTGTGTAAGTGTGTACAGTAAAATGTTTATTTATCCTTTTATTAATTTGTTCAAACGATTATCAAAGATACTATATGAATTAATGTGTTCCTCTAGCTATTAAATAACTTTTAATTATACCCTCATTGGTTTTTAAAAGATGTGTTGCTGTTGCTGTTTCTTGTTATTTCTTCTCCTCAGCCATAACACCTTGCGAAATGACGTAAATTCAAAAATGTTATATTGACCTTCAACAAGTTTATCCGTGATAATTACGTTGAATAAATGATTCTGATTTCTATAACATTATAAAAAGGTATGCGGCATCTGGCGTATGTCGTGCGAGGCACATACATACATAAACTCACGACTCTTTCGCACCGACGTAAGCAGAAACTATGGAATTCCATTCCCTTCGATCCTGACACACTTCTCTTGCTTCCTCCGCATTCATCAATCGTTTCATACACGCACGCCGTCAGAGTAGGTCGTACTAAACTGGCACACGCCTAGCTATGTTCGTATCCGGCTATAACATTTTTCAAATATTTGTTTAGGACCGGCGGGATTGGCTACAATCCATACCAATATTCTAAATGCGCAAGCAATTCTGTCTGTCTATCACTTTTTCACTCATGTACCACTTGACCTATTTGGATGGAAAATTAGTATGTAATTTAGCATATCATTCGTCATGTTCTACGATATTTCCGGGTTTATTTAGCGTTTTTGACCCGTGCTGATCTGCTACTCTCACTTTGAGGTCGCAGGTTTGATTTCAGCACAGGCCTAAACCAATGATTGTCGAATTCGTTTTCGAATTCATGTTTGGATCATAAATGTTTGTCACGTGCTCAGCGTTGAAGGAAAACACCGTGAAGAAACCCACATTCCCGAGAAATGCAATGGAAATGGTTTCCCTTCGCGGGTTGGAAGGTCAGACAGGCAGTCGCTACTGTAATACACCAGACCTGTCAAATGTACAGATTAGGTAAGCGGACCCTCTGAAAAACGGGATAATAGTGATGATGATTTAGCGTTTTTGAAAAGGAGTGTTTATATACTGCAGACCTCTGCCTACATTTTCGATACAGGCGCCATGCTATGTATTTTAGCTTTTTCTTTTCGTTGTGGCGGACCCAACTAGTTGGCCACCTAGTTTTGCTCACATGAAACAGATGGCGCCACATTCAATAATGCAGTCTTCAAGCAGTCGTGAAACGCGATATCGAAGTTTACACAGCAAGACGCATATATACAACTTCCAACACAACACTGTTGGATCGTCGATCACTAGTCACACTACTAACTTGTGGCTAGCGGGATACTATGCTCAGTTCGGTACCCCGAAAACATCCTTTAGCGGCAGCACAACTCCGCCGCCAAATCGTTATTTAAATAAAAAAGTGCTCCCGCTTGTGTTTTACACCCCTACCTTAAAACCTCTAAGCCTGCCAGTTAGACCGAATTGCTGAATGTAGTCTAGTTATGAAGTAATGCCTGGGTCTGACTAACTATTGTTCCTAGGGATTCTAGGTTAGGTCTGAAATTGTTATTGCTCGGGTAAACATGCCAAAAATGTATTCCTCACTGCAATTTAGTATGTTAGGTACTTTATATCCGTTCGCACAACTATACCATAGAATAAGGAATAATACTTCGTGTAGAACGGCAACTCTCCGCTCCCCACCAGCGTCTGAGCTAGGTTTACCTCACCCCCCTCGAACATAGTTCAGACTTGAATCGTATGGCGTCAGACGTCACACATACAGGATGCGCGTGTATGATAACGTCAATGTGTGGTGTCTGTGTAAAACGAGGTTGTTTGTATGAAGTGTCTGGGGTGTGACTATACTACAAATAATGTACGAATATAGACTCGCCTCTGGGAAGATGGGGGTGTCCTGAATTGTAATTACATAGCGAGTTAAGTAATTACGCCGGTGAATTATTAATTATGTGTATTTTTATTTAATTTTATTTATTGCATAATAATGCAGTGGATTCATGCCGCCCTTAGGGATCGTGTGTGACTTGCACAACAGATACGAATTCAAATTCAAAAATATCTTTATTCAATAGGTAACTTTGAATCGTCAAATAACGAAACGGCCTGTACGGTCACGAGCATTAATATGTATACACTTTGGTACCATGTCACATTAACTTTTTTGACAAATTGAACTGTAAGTCTCACTTAGTGTCAAATATGTTAGTGCGACAGAGTCCTAAAGTGGGTACATTATATTGCTTGTGACTGTACCCAACAGTGGGTAGATACAGGCTGAGTAGATTGACATAATTACTTACTGTTGCATGTACAACATTGATGTATAAAACATTGCTATAGCAATGCATATAATGAAAAAAAAAACACAGAACACACAAGCGAAAACCCATTGTCTATCAAAACAAGCGTCAATAATTTTTTCTACCATTCGTACACGTCATGTCTGTCTGTCACACTAAAAGCCCCTAAAACGGGTTCCGTAGTTAATTTAATCTGCTCTATTGGGGTTCAGTCGGGTCGACGTTCGAACCGCTCCTACTTCGCTTTTAGTCGGTGTTTTGGGGAACACAGACGGGGGGAGTTAGTTCCATTGAAAAAATACATACGTAACGGTCAAACACATATGAATGAATGAATGATTTGCTTGGCCACAGTCGGGTAAAAATAAACGCATACATTCAAATAACAACTCAAGCTTTTAAAAAGAAAATTAAATCGAAAAAAAATCTGACTCGCTCGGGACTTGAACCAACTTCTTGTCAAGCCAGAACGAACCTGGTAACCATTACACCACCGGGTCCTCCTCCTGTACATGCGAAATTCTTCGATCTATGTATCTTCAGTAACCCGACGCCGGCGCCCGATAAGTTTACAGTTACACAGGATTTCAACTTATCGTAAAGAAGTCTTATCGCGATGATAAGAGAAAATTTAAGGGAATAAAATTCTGACTTGGACGGAAAATAAGAAATTTTTTCGAGACTTCTTTTTTTTTGCTTATTTTTTTTCTTTCGCTAAGCACAAGTGGGTGCTACAAAATAAAAAATCTCAAGTTTTTATGACGTGATTTTTTGTAGTTTTGTCACAGATGGCATTAATTGGCTGGACAAATGGGGAGTGTTGAGGGCTCTGACACGGTACAGAACCGCCTATCTGACTTTCAAGGAAAACTAGCCCAGTACAGCGCAGGCGGGTTAAAAAGACCACATCTACGCAAATAATCTAAAAAAGCAATATTGCAATTTGACATTTGCGCATATAAGTGCGCAATGCACACAAATGTCAAATAGCAATATTGCTTTCTTAGATGAATTGCTTCGATGTGGCCATTTAACCCTCCCGTTCACATACCTACGAATCGCATTTCTCGGGAATGTGGATTTCTTCGCGATGTTTTCCTTCATTGAGCACGTGATAAACATTTATGAACCAAACATGAATCTGAAAACAAATTCGAAAATTATTGATGAGATGTGAACCTGCGACCTCATATTGAGAGTCCATCGTTCTTCCAACTGGGTTACTACGGCTGTATCAAAAAGTCACAAAAGATCTGGCAGAATTTGCCGCAGATGGCATTGACTACTTGAACGGAGGAAACCACCTAACCGAATCCACCTGTCTACTTAAGTCTAATAGTCACGGGCAGTCTGTGACCTACTTTGGGTATTTAGGTAGACAACGGTCCAACGGGGAGTCTTTACATCATGGTTCACTCTACTGTCCTTGTCTTCTGGAAACTTTAATTGTAACTTCTGCGGAACTATATTTTTGTTACTTCCACTAGAATAGAGTTGAGTGCATTTCAGATAATATCTTTTGAGTTTGGAAGAGTAATAAAGGTTTATAAACGATCCTGACGACCCGTCTCTCTAGCCATAGAGGTGGCCAATCAGGACCTCGATACCGACCCCGCCGGCGTGGTCGACGATTTCCCTCATTCGTGCTTACGGCTATCGTCCACTAGGGTCGATTAATTCTTTCAATATGATCTCCTCTGACGACGCCCTGAGCCGAGGTTCACGACCAACTGGGCACCCTTAGGACTGTTGTCTTAACATTTGTACCGGGTGAGTGCCCTCAGCGCTTTACTCCGGCTTTTTTTTTTAATTAAAATATTTGAGTTAAAATAGAATAGAAATAGTTTATTATAAAAGGACGCCACACACAAAAAAAAAATACAACAACATCATATCAAATTTCCAGTAAAACAATTACAAAAAAGCAACACGGATGTTTGTCGAAATGATCATAAGGTGGTGGTGGACGTCCTGAGATAAAAGGGCGCTGATATTATGTGGACTCTGTATAGTTCGTTTTACCACGATCCAGCCTAGTCTAAATCAGCAATGTGGTTTAAGGTGGACCCTGATATCGTTTAGGAATCATTCAATAATAGGAGATTACGTAGTTAAAACCTCATTCGACAGTTGACATCCAGCTCAGTATTTGGGTGAGTCTCAAAATTTCAAGTTTGGTGGTGAAATTTCATTATTATTTTTTCGTGAAAAATTGGGTTCCGACATGAAAAAGGAATTTTTCAATTCCCAATTCTCCCAATTTCCCCAATTTTTCACGAAAAAATTATATGACAGTCGCCACCAAACTTGACACATTTTGATATTCACCCATTTCTTCATTTTTGCCGAACCATGGTGCTAAAAGATCTGCTATTGAATTGTTCAACGGCTCTCAGTGTTGTCTTTCCAAAGCCACTGACTATAAGATCCGTCTCGGAAGAAACCAGAATAGCCAGCTTAAAGAATTCAAACGAATCGCACACTAAATCCGTTCCGCTCTTTCGTCCCGTTTTGCAAATCTTAGGTTTAAAGAATTCAATTTACCGTGTTTCCAGTGTACTGGTGACTCTTAGTAGTATTTGTTCACACCGTTGAGATGCAGGTAAGTGTCACAGTGGGACCGAAACACCCGGACAGTCTAAACAAAAAAAAAACACTCTTATCGTGTGCGAGACAGCCAGTCCGCGAGCTCCCCTTTACTCCTTAGCGGCTTACGGGTAAGGTCCGTTTCCGATACGAATTGGTGCGGGGGGGGGGGGGGGAGTTACCGTTTTATATTAAGTATTTATTCCTAGATACATAAATAGCCTATACAGATTGTTGGTGACATCGTAACGCATACTGAGGGGGATGATTCAGATCTGACCATGATTCAGAGTTAATATCAAGTGGAATTTTCCGTCGCGATTTTTACAATTCTATACTTTTGTGATGGAAAGTTCCACAATACAAATACACTTGATTGCATCAAAAGTAAAAGAAAAAAATACAAAAAAAGACTCCTAACTAAGTACATGGCAAATGGCGGCCGCACCAACCCACCACTCCACTTGATATCAACTCACAATTATGGCCTGAATCATGAGTCAAAGTTTCCGTCACTGACATGCCCTGTATACGCCCCATTGCTGGACACATGAACCGGAGTCGGTTTGGAATTATGGATCATACTCCGCCACGCTGCTCTATGTTATTGTATTAACTTAAAAACAGTGCCCCAAAGTCCCTAATCTTGCATTCATGTTTACCCGTTCAAACCCATTTACTAGCCAAATAGCCCACAATGTTTCCAATGTGCCAGCCAACACACCAACCGGCATCCAATCAAACTTGATCTGACTCGAAACATCTCAGCCAATCCCCACTTCAAATCGACTTGAAATTATAAATTTAATAAATAACAAACTTAAGTTTTGACAGGTAGGATCTTTGATAACCAGACGGATCAGAAAACATATTTGAACAAGTCTTCAAGTTAATTTAACTTGCTGTTAACAAGTCGAATTCTGCCGAGTATCACTCGACCTTTAGAGTATTACTCGAAATAGGATTTCCTCAGATGGTTGTCTTTTATGTTGCTGTTCGGGACACACGGACAGGTAGAGTAGCGAGCTTCGGTTGAAGCATTTTGAAGCCAGTCCTGTAAGATAGAATATAATAGAATAGAAATTGTTTATTTCAGGACCCCGATACCGACCTCGCCAGCGTGGTCGACGATTTCCCTCATTATCGCTTATACGATGACGAACCATGCCATATATGGCTATACTGTCACTAACACTATCGTTTTTCTTTATCGTTTGCAACTTGGCTCCGGCCTCTGATGCTTACCATCCATCATGTTGGAGAACATTGCAAATTTTGAGACATGATTCAGACCATGATTCCGAGTTGGTATCAAGTGGAATTTTCCGTCGCAAATTTTCTGCCTACTCTCATCCGAGTAAAGCATGCTCACTGGTTTAGAGTACTGTTATGTCCTGGCCTTTCGTGGGTTGGCTTATTTTTTTTTATTTTCATTCCGGTACAAAAACCGGAAATTAAACAAGACCATAATTATTAATCATTGTTCCAGACAGTGTGCAGCTGCACAAAGTGCTACCTCTTTTGTACTCGCTTCATTTTACATTCGCATCAGACTATGTAAAGCACAATTTGATATTCAACATCTCTAGTTTACATAATGCCTCCACAGAACCACAAATTAGGTCTAGATGTAAAATGGAGACTGAAAGCCTAGGAAGATAAAGAACTTTCCTGTAGTTTTAAATTTACATCCTTTTATTCAAGACGGATAAATTCTGGTCTTCGTGTTGTAATTTTCATTCTTGGTTTAGCCTAGGTTGGTTTTTACTAAGACTGTTAAGAATAGAATAAGAATAAAATAAAATTATCAATCCTCCTAGGCTTTCGGTCTCCATTTTACATCTAGATCTAATTTGTGGTTCTGTTGGATCGACCATTTTAGCCGGCGATGCAGCTCATCTCCTCATCACCTATCTTGGCCTAACAGAAAGTTCGATAAGGTGTGTGGTATTTAGTTCATCTTGTAATGTATGTACCTCTGACTACCCCATTGGGATATGGTCGTGAGCTTATGTTATGTTATGGTCTAGTCTAGCGGTCAGAGTATTCGGTTCTGGTAGGTGTTGGGTTCGATTCTCTTGTCAGATATTACTTTTGGTGACTGGATTTGGTCAAGACTTTGAAAGTTGAATCATCTGATTGACAAGTTAATGATGATGTAATGATAATGACTAAGATTGAGAAAATTATGATAGAGGGTTGGGCACTTGTGGAGCGGTTGAAGGATAATAGGATTACGAAAGGATTGACACGGCTGGCAGAGGAAGACCTAGAAGGACTACCATTTACCAAATTGGTGATGTACATAGAAAAGGTTTAGTATGATCAATTTAGAACCATCGCGTGTTTAAAACGATTGATGAATGTGGAGGAAGCAGGAAAAGTATTTCAGCATCGAAGTAATTCCATAGTCTCTGTATATTAAGTAGATTCTGTATTTCAAAAGGATAGTTACTCAAAAATTATGTAGTCCTGACACATACATAATTCAATAATTAATTTAAAATTAAGAAAAAATATTTCTTTTTGGAATTATTTTCATAATTAATTTTTAAGTCGTGAGCTATAACATTTTATCCACGATAGGAAGGGCGATCATTGACCCTAACAATGACAAAGAAGAATACGTTTCTTCTTTTTTTTTTTTTGACAATTTCCTTTGTATGAGATCAATTAGATTACATTGATGAAAATACAAAGAATGATTGATTGCGTAGATTATGTTGGACTTGTTGTAGACACAAAGATTTTCTGTCTAGACTTTAGACAAAATGAAGATATTTATTTGATTGATTTGAGAAATATGATGATCGACATCAAATGGTTTTCAGGATTTGTGCGCGGTTAATGGTAATTGGCTAGGCCCATATTACATTCAAAAAAATAAATCAAAAATATTTATTCTTCAAAATTGGCTTACAAGTTAGCGCTTTTTGAACGTCAATTACATATTATGTAACTAGCTGTAAAACTACTACCACATCGAAAGCTGTATCGCTGAGGGAAAGACGTGGTCAGAAAACCTCCAAGCACAGGGCCCTACTCCTACTGTTTCATGTTTTCCTTTCTTTTTTAAGTCCAGTTTGTATTACATATAAACTTAATGCAATGGTGTTCCAGACACACCTACCCCATTTGATGTGGTGTTATTGCAGACGGTGGAAGGATAGTGAACATGAGAATTAAACATAGCAAACGAGGAGTGGGTGTACGCGCTAAACACCTTTGCCTACCCTTCGGGCGTGGTTGAGGCGGTAATGTTTTTTTTTTCTTTTGCCCATTTGTGGGTCAGGCTAAGATCATAAGACCATGCTGCCTAGTCTTCAGTACATTTCCTTTGCGGTTCAATTTCAATATGGAAGGTCTTCCGTAGTAAATTATTTTATCAAATCCGAAATATAACGTCTTCAGTATTATATCTTGTTGTAAAATCCGATGAATAATGTCTTATGTAATTAAGTTCTCTTTTGTCAAATTTCAGTAATGAGGCGGTAATGAGCAGAGCGCGTTATTTATTTTTTTTCAAAAATTAAGTACAAACAGTGATTATGCAAACAGTGTTCAATTCCCGTAAGCCTCAGAATCATCGTCGTGGGTCATTTGGCCTATTTTATGTTGAAACTGTGCTCAATCATTGCTCCCCTATTAGTGGCGCTTACCGCGTGTCACCAGACATTTGCTTCCAAGGTACATAAGAAATAAAATAACATTTAAAGGTGACCGGTTAATACATGACCTAGTGACCGGCCATCCTGACGTCAGGATTGTTGGTCACTTTTAAATGTATTTTTTTTTAATTCGTTGGAAGCATATATCTGTAGTAGATAAGCACTTTTTGTATCGTGTGGGTTGGTGTCGTGTGTATCGGGTGAGTGTAGGTAGATTAACAACCTCAATAACCCTGGTGATAAGGTTTCTATTGAGCCGCCAAAGGCCCCCTGACATGGCGTAACGACCACACTTACATCAGTAAGTAGTAACCGGGACCAACGGCTTCACGTGCCTTACAAAGCACGAGTCATCTTGCTTTCGGATAATCAGGTGATCAGCCTGTAATGTCCTAACTAAACTATTGATCACAAGGTGATTTTTGTGACGTGTCTCCACCGGGATTCGAACCCGGCACATCCGGATCGTGAGCCCAACGCTCAATCACAGGACCACAGATGCAGTTGATAAGCACTAAGCAGCCATTCTGACGCTGACTAAATTACAGTCCAGAATAGAAGCAACCTGCTTATTAGGTCATTATCTCCTTCGCATTATCCCGTTTTTCACAGGGTCCGCTTACCTAGACTGAACATTTGACAGGTCCGGTTTTTTACAAAAGCGACTGCCTGTCTGACCTTCCAACCTGCAAAGGGAAAACCAGCCCAATACAGGTTAGGTCACCTTTGAAAATGCATTTCTCGGAAATGTGGGTCTAGCGATGTTTTTCTTCACCGCTGAGCACGTGATAATCATTTATGATCCAATCATGAATTCGGAAATCAAATTTGACAATCATTGGTGTACTGTGATCTCAAAGCGAGAGGCAAGCGTTCTACCACGGCTCAGCTGCTTATTAGGTAAATAACTGAATTCCATTTTATTGATGAGGCCCTTATTCTTCTGGATAGAATATTACGACAATCGGTCTATTCATATTGACCGCGAATGGCCGGGATCTTCGGAGACAGTTGAGATTAATGATTATGAGTCACGCACCATCGCACAGCCTCTTTGTCCTCCTATCTTTGGCCAGGATTGATACTTCGGGCCTGGAGGGCCTCTCGTATGTTTAACTGTTGCTGTTTCAAGTATGTTTGGTTCAATTTCGAGGATTTTTTGCATGTTTTGTTTGTGTGCAATAAGGTGTATTTGATTTGAGAGCATTAGACAACCATAAACAGTTTATATTACTTCCCACTGTCTCCAATTTCTCATTATTAGGCTGAAGGGGCTGTCTCAAGTATGTTTGGTTCAATCTCGCGAATTTTTGCATGTTGTGTTTCTGTGCAATAAGGTGTATTTCATTTGAGAGCATTAGACAACCATAAACTTCCCACTGGGTATTAGCTTCCCCCAATTTGCGAATTCAATGTGTTTGCCGCAAATAGCACTAACTACTTGGCCGGACAAATGGGGAGCAACTACCGGAAAATGTGTGGACCATTTTACTTTTCTGCTCCAGTGCGGGATGGCGGATGTGTTTGGGCTAGTAGCTGTGACCAACGGCTTAACGTGCCCTCCGAAGTACAGAATCATCTTCGGTTTTTGGACAATCAAATGATTCAATTTGCATATCGAAGGGTTTTCGACAATGTTCCCATCGGGAATCGAATCCGTACCAGATCCTAATCATGAGCCGAACGTTTTAACCACTAGACCACATGGGCTATATTGCCATATCTTGCATTACTCCAATAAAACTAAACACTACCTGACTCACTCCGAATTCTTCTTGTAAACGAAGCACGAACATTTTTATATGGATTTTATACTTTTTATAAATTATATACAATCTCCTTAGTTTATAAGAGTTTCTGTTTTTTTCTTATATATGGTTTGATTGTCTTTTGTTTTTTTTATCTTTAATTTTCGCTCTGACTAATAAGAACTGTCGTTGATTTTAAATAATTTTTATTTTCGCTTTTATTTTTGTTTTTCCTTTGTATTGATTTAGTAAAAGTGATATTCGTTTAGTTTTCTTTGTTTTTCCTCACTCGCTGTCTACCATTTACACTTTCTTTCCTCTTAACGGCCTCTGTGGTCCAGTGGTTGAGCGTTGGACTCACGATCCGGAGGCCCCGGGTTCGAATCCCGGTGGGAGCATATCACAAAAATCACTTTGTGCACCCTAGTTTGGTTGGGATATTGCATGCTGATCACCTGATTTTCCGAAAGTAAGATGATCCGTGCTTCGGACGGCACGTGAAGCCGTTGGTCCCGGTTACTATTTACTAATACATACATACACATACATAAACTCACGCCCGTTGTCCCTAATGGAAAAAAAAAAAAAAAAAAAAAATGAAAAAAAATGAATGAATGGAATGGTGGGCAGAGCCACAAGTAATCAAAGACAACTTGCAGCCACTGACTACTATTTACTAATGTTAGTGAGTAATCGTTACATGAGCCATGTCAGGGATCTTTGGCGGCTCAATTATAACCCTGACACCAGGGTTGATGAGGTTGGTATTCTACCTCACAACCCACACGATAAGAAGACTTCCCTTCCAAAAAAGTACAATGTACGAAGGCAGAACGGGAAAAAACTGCCATATTCAATATTGGGTTAACCTAATGCTCTAATGAATTAGAAACAGTACAGGACCATTCTGGTCTGCCTCCCCCATAAAGTTAGTGGAACGTGATCTGTGGGATAGGTTGAAGTCATACACTGTAGTCTAATTAAAAATATACTGGGTCAAAGATGAATTATAAAATGCTCATCTAGAAATAAGACAGAGAAGGACTTAGACCAAATTGGAGATGTCCTTAGAAAAGGTTTAATACGATCTACTCTGAACCGGCGTGCGTGTATGAAGCGTTTGATGAATGTGGAGGAAGCAAGAGAAGTGTGTCAGGATCAAAGCAAATGGAATTCTATAGTCTCTGCTTACCCCGGTGGGAAATAGGCGTGAGTTTATGTATGTCATCTAGAAATAGAAGCCAGTCTAAGATGATTAAAAATCTCATTTTTCTTTTCGACTTCTTCTATCGTGTAGGTTGTAAGGTTGATTACCAAACTCAGCAACTCTGGACTTTTCGACTGATTTCCGAATATTAAATATGAATCAAATAACAATGAGTACGTTTGACAGTTTTTGTTGATGACGTCTCAGGACAGTATTTCTTTTTTTTTCTTGAATGGCTTCTCCTTCGCATTTAGCCAATCACCTAAGTTGTCGTAAAAAAAATTAAAACTAATATAGTAATCAGAATTTTCTTGGCATAAACAAAGAAATGAATTTATATATACCGCTTACCTTTTATACGTTAAACCAATCCCGCTACTATGCATTCCTCTAACGTTTCCGCCCAAGGGGTCAGTTAGACAAATGACGTCATCAATACTGACGGATCGTGAACCAGAACACCTATAGCTGTCTCGCTCTGACACACGCCATTATTCATCTGTCCCTGTCTAAATTACGAAGACGGTTTGTCGGCAATCTTATCGAATGGATGATATGTTAGTGGTGCTTTCAGATTTTCCTTTTTATCATTCGACTCGTTTTGTGCGATGACTATGTGGATTTTTTGTGCATATTGACGAGAATACTACATTTACTTTTTACATGATTTATGTTTTTATAGCTTTCACGTGTGCTTAGGGACTAATAAAGAAAAAAAATCGAAAAAGAAACTGGCTAGGACGGGACTTGAACTCTTGTCAATCCGAGACGAGTATGTTAACCATTACACCCCCGAGTCCTTTCCCTGTCCATGCGATTTTTTTTATATATCTATCGTCATTAATTCGTGTCCTTCTACGCACGGATCATCTTACTTTCAGGCAATCGGATGATCAGCCTGCAATGTCCAACGGGTGACGAAGTGATATATACCTATCAGGATTCGAATCCGGGACGCTCAAACAAATTCGAATTCAAAAATATCTTCATCTGGTAGCTAACATAGTTATATTTTGAATCGTCATTTTTTACATAACGAACGTCTCATCCGCCTACAACTACTGCAGCTTCTCACAACCTGTATAGCTGGGGAAAAGAAGCTGCAATAAAAACCTCGGCAGGTTTGAATCAAACATCACAAGGCAACTCGCAGCTACTAAAAAGAAAACTATAAAGCGATCTGCTGCAAACTTTCTAAATAAGAAAATCTGCGAAAATGCAAATGATTTTAGAAAAAGTCGGTTAAAATATAAAAAAAGTCCTAACTACTAAAAAGGCCACATCAAAGCAATTCATTCTAAACAGCAATTTTGCAATTTGACATTTGCGCATATAAAAGTAAGTGCGCAACAAATGTCAAAATAAATATTGCTTTTTTAGATGAATTGCTTCGATGTATTTTTTTTAATCCCCCAGATCAAAACCGACGACAAATTGGAAGTCTGGTGTCGCCATTAGCTTTAGAAAAGCATTCATAACTTTCCTTTGAAAAAACGTTAGAATTTCCTCTTCGCTTTGAATTTGAGGGCAGCCCTTTCTTGGCCAAATAGAGGGTACCATTTGAATGGAACTTGGAATGTTTTTAAAATAACAAACTCCAAACAAAGGTTTTAAAAGGTAAAGTTTCTAAGTTTGTGAGAGAAAGAATGAAACAATGCGGAAAAGTATTTCAATTAGCATTTTTAAAATGGGGTTCGCTTAACCTCACTTTTGAAACAGTAAGAAATTATGTTAAATTAATGCTCGACCACAAAATGTTATGTCCCTACTACTTAGCCTCCGTGGTCTAGTGGTTAGAGCGTTGAGCTTACGATCTAGAAGTCCAGGTTCGATTCCAGATTTTTTATGAGATTAATAATAATAAACTTTACTTTTTAAGTTCATTGATCTTGAATCACCTGATTGTCCGAAAAAGAAAGATGATTTCGTGCTTCGGATGGCATGTTAAGCCATTGGTCCTACCTACCTATTAGCCGCAAAAATAAATCGCGTACACCTGTGTCTACCTCTTTGGGGATACTTGCGTGGTGTTTTGTTATGTTGTATTGTTCTCTATACAATATGAGTATCGATAGAAGCTCAACAATACAGATTCTATAGATCTGCGGACTATTCTATTGTGCCTAGTGAGATGTCGTTCAAGGAATATTCCCACTCTGAGAATGTATAAAGTTATTTAAAAATTGCTTTATTATCTAGCCTTTCCATTCTTCGGAAGGCGCGTTAAGCCGTTAGTCCCCGTTACTACTCTCTGACGTAAGTTACGTGAGTCGTGTCAGGGGCCTTAGGCTAAAAATAACACTGACACCAGGGTTGATGAGGTTGGTAATCCGCCTCGTAACCCACACGATAGAAGAAGAGAAGAAGAAACTAATGTTAAGTCTATTTATTAGTACTCTCCAATACAGGTTAGGTCACATACCTCCGAAAATGCATTTTCTTTTTTTCTGTGTATTGATTTTCGTGTGGTTTCTGTCCTGTGTTGAATGTAATGTACCTGTCTGTCTGTGTCTGTGGTGTCCGGAAGTAATAAATGTTTCTTTCTTTCTTTCTTTCTTTCTTTCTTTCTTTCTTTCTTTCTTTCTTTCTTTCTTTCTTTCTTTCTTTCTTTCTTTCTTTCTACCTTTCTTTCTTTCTTACAATATCACAGCCCTTCCAAGCTGCTCTCATTAGCGATCACCCTTGCTCGGCAAAGTACATGTTTTGTGCAGATCCAAAAACATCAGACACTCCTCAACGTACTAGTTAAAACATGAACACATTCAAACGAAACCGCTGTAAAGCCAGCTTATGACGAGCCGCAATTACGTTTCTTTTTTATTAAAAATTCATGATACCACCAACTAGAGGAAAACGTAGTCAAAATGACTGTAGGGAGCGCTGGTAATTGTAATAAAACCCCATACAAATAATTGAATGAACTGTATTACTTAGTATATATATTATATTAAATTACAAGATCCAAACATTGAGACGCGTTGGTTTGCTCGCGCTAGAGATGTGACTGACCATAAATGGTAGACAATTAGGTATGTCCCATAAAATGACATAATAGTGCTAATTCCTGTAAATACCATCTAATTTTATTTTAAGTTATATCTGTCATATTCTTATCCGCCGAAACGGAAAGGGACGGGTAATCGACAAGCATAAAATTTATGGAACACACGTCAATTTTAAGCACAAATCTAAAACAACCGTCTAAAAATTTTAACATCAGTCAATAACCCGACACAGTTAAGTACACAGCACTTCAAACGGATTGCATACCACCGACATACCTTTTTGATTCGCCCGAGTTATTCATTCATTTACTCATTCTTCCTAAAATTAAGAGCTGTGAATCATCCGTCCCTTTCCTTTTCGACGGATATGAAAATGACGGATATAACTTAAAATAAAATTAGGCGGTGTCTGCAGGAATCGGGGCCATTATTTTACAAAGTAGACCATTATCCCCTTTTTCATAGGGTCCATTTAGAAGAAGAAGCGGCTGCCTGTCAGACCTTGCAACCCGCGAACGGAACCTCATCCCAATACAGGTTAGGTCACATACCTCCGAAAATGAATTTCTCGGGAGCTGGTAACCCTACTAAGAGTTTTTACAAGAGGCACATTCTCACTTTGGAAATATTCCCGGGAAAGGCTCGTAACTAATAGTGCCCCGGTTTTGTCCTTTTCAATTGATCCCATGTCATTGTGACAATGACGACATTGGAATGTGACATGTCACGGCATACCGCACTTGATCTATCTATGGGTTTGTTTGTCAGATTGACGGGTGTTGCGACAGTATTGATTTTTACTTATAAATGTGTTGTGTCAATATCAGTGAGGGAATAACGGCCTGTTCAGTGGTTTAGCGTTCGGCTCACGATCCGAAGGTCCCGGGTTCGAATGAATGAAGCTTACTTTATGTAAAAAAGCATATAATAAGATTAATGGCTACATAATTGATAAAAATGTCTGGTATTTAATGTGTTCCTCTAGTTATTAAATAACTTGTAATGTATACCCTTATTGGTTTTTAAAAGATGTGTTGCTGTTGCAGTATCTTGTCATTTCTTATCCTCAGCCATAACACCTTGCGAAATGACGTAAATTCAAAAATGTTATATTGACCTTCAACAAGTTTATCCATGATAATTATGTTGAATAAATAATTCTGATTTGTGATGTCTGAATCCCAGTGGGGACTATGGGGGTTATTCAAAAAAAAAAAAACGTTTAAGTATTGTTATACAATTTAGTAATTTGGCTACCTAATATCAGTTTCCAGGCAGTTAATCCCACGCTTTCAAATCTTGTAAATAATCAATAACCTTATAATGGAAAGTAACTGATTTGACTAGTTGGAAACTGGCCTAATCCCCAGCTTCATTTTGTATCTATCTATTATAGATTTTATTTATAAACTCGCGTTTTAGGAATGTTGAAATAAAGGGACTTCGGAATGAATTCATCCAAAGCCGTCTTTCAAATAGGACTTTCCACTTCCGTGGGTCTTATTTCATTTTTCCCCCACGACAAGATCCAATGGGATTCTATATCTTATTTATATTGTCCAGTTATTTGTATAGGAGTTACCTTCTTTGGATTCTGATGTCTTTTGTCTCCGTTTTATTGAAGTTTTGCGGTCGAACGGCAAAATAGCTTGGTTTTATTTCGGGGAATTATTTATGGGTTATCGAATTTGATGATGTTGGGTCGGGTTCAGTGTTTATAAGAGGGCCTCCGTAGTCCAGTGGTTGAGCGTTTGGCTCACGATCCGGAGGCCCCGGGTTCAAATCTCGGTGGGGATATATTACAAAAATCACTTTGTGATCCCTAGTTTGGTTAGGACATTACAGGCTGATGGTACGTTTGCTTTGGAAGGTACGTTGTGTGACACCAACCGGCGATTATCCCTGTATGTACTATGCGAGTGCACCCAAAGACAATCCCCAGGTCGTGTAGGCATATTATGGGGACAATAATGTATTATATTACGATTATTTATTGGCTATAATATTGAGCATACTTTTGGAAATACTGGCGCGTAGATGTATACAGGTTTGCCATCCCTGGCCTGGATAGACTACGAGGGTGATGATGATTAACTGGAGATACGAACAGAAAAAATGTTTTCAACTCAACGTTCTTATATAACTTTCCACTATCCTTCGAAAAAGATTGCGTTTCTTATGAAAAAAATCGACTCACCCAATTGTGATCTGTGTGGGACCATAGATGTTGTTCAGTATATTCTGATGGAGTGCAAAAAGATTAATGATGAGAGGAAGATTGTTCAGAATATGCTAAAAATCAATCTTATAAACACAGGTATATTACAGAGCATCCTGGCAGACCCTTCCTCGGACTCCGTTAGAAAGCTCTGTGATCTAGTTTTTAGTCTAAATAACTTAAATTGTTCTGTTTAAATATGTTATAATATGTTATAAGGATCGATGGAGCTGGCATGTTTTAAAAACAAAAGTTCCTAAAAATAAAGAGAAAAAAAAACATCCGTCATAAAAGAATCCTATTAATCGCGCCACGAATGCTGCGTACCGTTTCCAAATCACACGCGACGAACTTGAGAAACTGTTCTTTCACTCTTACGTCTGTGTACGACACTTTCATAAAGTAGCAAAGCACTTTGCAATGAAGAATGAAAAATGTACCTCCAACCGCTGCAATAATAAATTTCACATCACTACATTTTGCAATGAAAAATTCACACCCATTCAGAGCATGTGTTACGAATGCTCTCGAAACTTCCCCGGCTTAGTTCGAGATGTTCTGGAACTTTCTAGAATTATCGAGAATTTCCAAGTGAGTCTGTAGGTGTTCTTATGTGTTGGAAAAGTACTGATTTTGAATCGTTTGTTTTGGGTCTTTAAGATGCATGCTGGGTATAAAGTTTTCTAACCATAGAGGCGGCCAATCAGCTCGTGACACCAAAAATTTCAGGACCCCGATTCCGATTCCGCCGGCGTGGTCGACGATTTCCCTCATTCAGCGTTTATTGCTATCGGCCTAATAGGGTCGAATAATTCTTTCAAATTATAATCCCCTCAGATGACGCCCTGAGCCCAGATTCGTACTAAACCTTTTCTAAGGACACCTCCAATTTGGTCAATGTACGTCTTTCTAGGTCTTTCCCTGCCAGCTCTTGCAACATTCTTCGCCGTTACTACTTGATATACAATTTATTTATTTATTACGGTACATACAACATTACAGTATGGCCCAATGCGCTGTATGACGAGAAAATAATATACAAACTAATACAACAAAAATAAACATTGAATGAAAAAAAAAAGAAACAAAAAGGAAAATAAGACTATAAATAACATGAAAAACCCTAAAGGAAATTACAATTACAATATTGGCGATGTACAATCAAAGAGCAAAAGTTCAGTCACAGAGCCAGCGAAGATTTGAATCTTGAAAGTGTTAAAATATTCTAAAACGATTGCTTTTTTATTTTTCAGGTACACCGTTAATATTTTATGCCTTCAAAGATCAAAGTCAGCGTCAAGTAAGTGGATTGCGCTGAAGCACCTTTTGATATAAAATTTATGAAACAATGGTTTTCCTCTTCCCTTGAGTGACTGTTTAAGTGTATACGATGCTGTCTCTATCTCTTGTTATAGGTATACGTTGGACTGTGCGCGAATAAAAAAACAGAACGCTTTTAGTGTTGCCGAATAATCGAATATTTACCTCTTATTAATCTAAATATCGATATGCCTATCGTTAGTATCGATGCTATCATTATTAGACATAATCGATTATCTATATAATTAAATTACATAGCTTATTATATAATAACGTAAGAGAAGTGTGCCCGAATCGAAGCAAATGGAATTCCATAGCCTCTGTTTACCCCGGTGGTTGATAGGCGTGAGTTTTTGTCTGATGTATGTATAATATATATTATATTATAACTAGTAGAAATCCTCCTATGCTTTTTGTAATTGTTTTGTCAAAATTTGTAAGCGATGTTATTGTCTCGTCTTTGTGTGTGGCGACCTTTTTATAATAAACAAATTTCTATTCTATCTAAACAGCGTAAGATACGAGTATATATTTTTAATCTAGCATGCATGCATACCTTAGTAAATATAAAGTTTAGTTATGGCTGTATTTTGAAAAATGGGAGTTAGCGGGAAAAAAATGTTGTATGAAAAAGTCTGAACTGCATAAGTTAGATGCTTGAAATTTGACATGCACTCACATCTCTCTTTTATAACACGCCACGCGGACGAAGTCGCGGGCAGAAGCGAGTTTATTCTATTCTTAGAATAGCTAGTATACCTAATAGTTGTTTTTATTGCTGATTCCTGACTACCTAAATGATAAAAATGTCGGGTATTGAATGTGTTCCTCTAGTTATTAAATAACTTGTAATGTATACCCTCATTGGTTTTTAAAAAATGTGTTGCTGTTGCAGTTTCTTGTCATTTCTTCTCCTCAGCCATAACACCTTGCGAAATGACGTAAATTAAAAAATGTTACATTGACCCTCAACAAGTTTATCCATGATAATTACGTTGAATAAATGATTATGATTTCTGATTTCCTGGTAGTGGCTGCCTGGGAGAAATTTTTCAGAGGAATAAGGCCGCTCATTTGTAGGTACTGTTGCTAAACGTTTTATAAATGTTTGTATGTTTTGTTTGTGTGCAAAAAAGTATATTTGATTTGATTTAAATAGCACATATATTGATTTGATTGAGTAAACGTATGTGTTTCGAAATTGACCATCAATTACCGAAACGCTTATAATCGCTTCACAAATGTAAAATAAATCACCAGCTGAAACTCCCGCGTGTCCCATTTTGTGCGCGTGTTCTTATTGCGACAGAATAAATGCGATTTTCCTCTGGCAAATCCTTTTGTAGCCGAGGACGTATAACGTTCGCAGTGTTGCAAACTGAAGCTGATTTTCGTAGATCTATGTGTGCTAGATGTGTCTAAATGTATAGAATAGAATAGAATAGAAAAAAAAATCTAATTTATTATCTTCTTCTCACCAACCCGCAGTGGAGCAGCGTGGTGGAGTATGCTCCATACCCCCTCCGGTTGATTGAAGGGAGGCCTGTGCCCAGCAGTGGGACGTGTACGAGGGGAGGTCAAAAGTTCGCGGAATGAGGGGGAAGGGGGTCGAAATTAAACACGAAACTATTTTTCCTTTTCAATATATTCTCCCTTAACCTTAACACATTTTCCGGATCTATCAAATAATTTGTTTATTCCATCATAAAAAAAAGATTTCTCTTTGCTGTCAAAATAGGCCGAAATTGCAGACTTGACTTCTTCATCATCGCCAAATTTTCGTCCACGCAGTTCCTTTTTCATTTTTGGGAACAAATAATAATCGCTGGGGGCCAAGTCTGGACTGTAAGGCGGGTGGTTTAATTTTTCGAACCCGCATCGGTGAATGGCAGCCGTCGCAACATGGCACGTGTGGACGGGTGCGTTGTCGTGCAAAAGGAGCACACCTCTTGACAGCTTTCCTCTTCTTTTTTCCTTGATAGCCTCTTTCAATCTATCCAGTAAAGAAGCGTAGTAATGTCCCGTTATAGTCACACCACGATCTTTATAATCAATCAGCAAAATTCTTCTTTGGAGGAGGTGTGCCTTTTTTATGCCACTGCATCGACTCTTGCTTCGACTCAGGTTCATAGTGGTGAACCCAGGTTTCATCTCCAGTAACAATCCGGGCCATAACTTCTTCCTTATTCTCTCCACAGAGCTCTAAAAACTGGCGAGAACACTCGACACGCTCGCTTTTTTGAAGTGGCGTGAGCATTCTTGGAATCCATCTTGCGCTGACCTTAGTCATCCCAAGATGTTGATGTAGGATATTTAAAATACTTGTTTCGGATACACCGACCATTGCTGCAAGCTGCTTCTTCTTCAAGCGGGTATCTTCTAATACAAGTTTCTCTACTTTTTCGATGATTTCCGGTGTGGTGGCCTCAATGGGCCGTCCGGAGCGGGGGTCATCTTCAATCGACTCTCTTCCTTGCTTGAAAAGACTATGCCACTTGTAAACCATGGTTTTACCAGGGGCAGAGTCCGCGTAAACTGCTAACAGCTCTTGAAAAATCGTCTGAGCGGATTTTCCTTGCTTGGTGAGGAACTTAATGACGGCGCGGTGTTCAATTTTCTCCATATTCGCTGAGTTCTTCCCGATTCACTTGTTTGCTGGTCGATAGTTCAAACGTTAATGACCCGATTTGCTTCAAACTTGGTACATATACTGTTAATGAGGTGTGCAACTAGCGGCTACCTGTACGAGCAAACCAACCCCCTCCAACCCCTCCATTCCGCGAACTTTTTGACCTCCCCTCGTATAGGCTGTTTATGTATGTATGTATGTATCTTCTTCTATCGTGTGGGTTGTGAAGAGGAGTACCAACTTAATCACCCCTGATGTCAGGGTTACTATTGAGCCGCCAAAGGCCCCTGACATGGCTCTAATAACGACTACTTATTTACATCAGTAAGTAACCGGACGAACGACTTACGGCCTTTATAATAAAAGGGCGCCAGACACAAAAAAAAACATCAAATTTCCACTAAACAAAAAAAAAGCAAGACGGATGTTTGTCGAAATGATCATAAGGTGTCAATGTCAATGTATCCAAATAGGGTAGTGCGCTATATACAACTAGCAATTTCAGTTACTTTTCACTAAACGTCAAAACAATAAATTACTATAGAATTTGTAATAAAAAACAAAACATAAGCTCAAGAGTATATCTCCATCGGGGTCCGGAGTAACATTCATCGCAAGATGAACTAAGTACCCACACCTCACCGAGCTTTCTGTTAGACCAACGTGATAGGCGGTATCGCCGTCTATAATGGTCGAATCTTTTGTTAGTGAAAACTGCACTTCAGATAAAAATAACAAAAAACGTGATGAAAGAACAAATTTAGTATTGCGTTTTTGAAAAAGGAAATGCTCAATTTGTATTAGTCCTTATACCGGGTGTTAGTGACATCGTAACGAATACTGAGAGGGATGATTCAGACCATGATTCTGAGTTAATATCTAGTGGAATTTTCCGTCGCAAAATTCATGAAATTTTGAGTTTTGTTTTTAATTATTTTCAATTCCATATTGTGCTTTTAGCTGCATAGAACCCAAATTTCAATAAAAAAAACAATAATGACAAATTATCGAAAATTTTCGATGTAATGGAGACAACAGCTGCTCGAACGGGTCAACGGCCACACGCACCGCGCGCCGCGCGCCCCGCTCCGCACGCCCCGCTCCGCGCGCCCCGCGCCGCACGCCGGCGGCGGCGGCGCGGCGGCGGCGCGGCCTACAAAGTAGGCACTACGAACCGATCCTATTTCTTTCTCTGTCTATCGTAAATTATAAATTTATTTTATTCTTATTCTTAAATGGACGGATATTCAACAGGCATAAAATGTATGGAATACACGTCAATTTTAAGCAGAAATCTAAAACAACCGACAGAATTAAGTTGACAGCACACGTCAAACGGTTTGCATACCACCGAGATACCTTTTTGATTCGACCGGGTTATTCATTCATTTACTCATAGGAATCGGGGCCATTATCTACCTAAAACAGTTGAAACAGTAAATAATTGTATTCTTTGTTGTCATTAGAATAACTAACAACCAACTAACACAACCACCACAGATTAGGTAATTAGTTACCTACTACGTCAACCATAAAAACAACCAACCACCAACTTAGTATGTAAGTACCTACGCAAAACCTCGCTACACAAAAATCGAGCGAGATCGCGTCTAGAATTCGCGGCGGACACTCCGCCAGAGTGTTGCCTATCGATATTCTATCGATACCTAGTTAAAAAAAACCAATAGTAGGTACCTATCGATAGATCTTTTAGATCAATACCCATTATTGTTACAAAGCAAGACCTATCGGTACTATCGCTAGTATCGATCTAAATGTACTATCACTACTTTCGATAGTTTAGACAATTTTCAAGTTCAACAATTGATAATCTACCTATCGATAGTTCGGCAACTCCGCCGCGTAGGCAATGTCGGCATGTTCAAAGAAAAAAATTGTCCGAGAAGAGTGATCTTATTTTTCTTGTTACATGTTGGTACCGAGGTACTAAGTACATACTAAGTTATTCGTGTTTTAAATCTCATTGTTAAATCATCAGTAAAGAACTAATTAAACCTATCCTGTTCTGTGTACAATATTCATGTAACGGCTACGTGCTTACATAAGTACCTAGTAGACGGGAGCAACGACTTAACGTACCTTCCGAAGCACGGATCATTTTACTTTCGGACAATCAGGTGATCAGCCTGTAACGTCCCAACCAAAGGCCTTATAAACAGATTTTTGTGATATGTCCCCACCGGAATACGAACCCGGACCCTCCGCATCCCATCGCTCAACCACTGGACCACATAGGCCAAGAAGGTTCTAAGACATAATTAAAGGATCCTGGGACGCAAGACCTCCGAGTTAGGGCTTGTTTGTCGGACGTGAATAGCCTCACGGATCAAGGGCAACGCGCGCCAATAAAGTAGGCATTACGAACAGATACTAGGTATTTCTTTGAGTTGATAGGTATCAAGTGAAGTTTCCTGTCGCAAAATTCATAAAAAAAATAGATTTTTTTTAGTCCCATATTGTGTTTTAAGCTGCATAGAACGCACATTTAAAATAAACAAATAAAAATTACTAATTATTAAATTTTATCAATGTCATCAATACTAATAATAACGTATCTACAACTTCAGCTATGCGCAGGTGAATAGCCGGCGCACGGGTCAAGGGCAATGCTCGCCAATAAAGTAGGCATACGAACAGATACTATTTCTTTCTCTGTCACTTGCACCATAAACATACTTCTCTCTCTCTGTCTAGTCGTCGGCTCGACTCGGCCGCGGCCGGTGCGTCGTCGGCACGCCTTTGATGCTTTGCGCTAACGCCGCCGCGCGCTTCCGCCGCTCAGTCGAATGCTAAGCTTGACCCGAATCGCGTGATGTTTTTCGAGGATATTTTTTTCGTGTTTGTGAGTGTTTTGTGTTTGTTTTATTCTGTAAATGAGTAGTGTCGACTATGATGATAGATCATAGACCATTTACTGCACAAAAGTATGGAAGATTGTTGATGTTTATTAAAGAGCAAGGTGTTGTGTTTGTGAGTGCGTGTGATACCTACCTACCGCGGAGGAAACGCGATGTTGCATACCTACGTGACGTGACATGTTCTAGGGTACCTACCTAGGTACTTCATCCGAAGGAATAACAATTAAGGTAAGGCAAGAGTAGGGTTTTTATTGTTAATAAGTTAGGAACGTTTTAATAACTGGTAGGTAGGTACCGTGCGTGAAAAATCGTGGCAGTAGATGTTCTACTTCAACAAACTCAACATTTTTAAACGTTGCACCACTAAGCATCTAAATACAAGAGAATGAAAACTCCTACCTAGATACAACATCGTATCACGCACGCACGCGTAACGTAGCCGTGCGTAGGTTTAACGTCTGTGTGCCGCGTTGTTCGACTTACATTGCGGCACAGTAAAAATTCAAAATCTTAATTAAACATTTGCGACAAGAAAAACACCCACCATCGTTTTTAGTACAATCAAATAGGCGTTCCATTTTTTTTTTCGTTACGATGTCCCTAACACCCTGTATAGTAATTAGAATTTAATTTCATAATTTATCTGTCATGTAGGACACTACCTAACTGGGCAGTTAATTAAACCTGACACGAAAACATGTTCACATTAATTAGTTATGTTACATTTCTACCTAACCTGCACGCAAAAATACATCCGTCTCTCTTGCACACGGGTGCGGTCTTTGTCGCACTATTGTGAAACATAGGTACCTAGATGTTGTTTGAAATCTTCTGCCAATATTACATCATTCAAAAGGTGTCACTTGATTTTGTTGATATTAGAACAAAATATTTTCTGAACAAAAAAAAAAAAAAAAACATAAAAACGTTTTTGGGAAATGCGTTTCAGAGGCATGTGACCCGTATTGGGCTAGTTTTCCCTTCGGGTTGGAAGGTCAGGCAGGCAGTTTGCTTCTGTAGAAAACCGGACCTGTCAAATCTGCTGGTTAGGTGAGCGGACCTTGTGAGAACGAGATAACGTTAGGAAGATGGAGATGGATTTTCGGAAAAAAAAGAAAAATCTAAGCCCTCCCCCAAAATAAAACAATCAAAGATTGCAAATACTGTCACATAGTAATATTTTATGCGCGATTGTGCTGAAGCACCGTAAAAATGGTGAATATTTTACGAGCTGTGGATTTTATTGTCTATTGACAGAAGTGTCCTTGAGTGAAGGCATGAGTGTGTCTGAGACCGAATAAAAGAAATGAGGAAGCTTCATAATAATGGCCGAGCATTTTGGAAAACACAACAAACATCTGCCGGTTTTTACGACATACCTGGCATAAAAACCGACATTACACATTATTGACATTATTTTATTTTGTCTAATATTGTCTTTTTTGTACGTTTTTATGTATGACTGTCAGTGCAATAAATGTGTGTAAATAAAAAAAAAACAGTCAGTTGGAAAAAGGCAGTTTTGATTGCAAATAAGTTAAGTTTTGATGCCTGGGGCCTGTTTAATAAAACTTACAATTGTAAATTACAACGACAATTTGATGTTCATTACGTAGCTAATATGAAACTGCAAAATATTCGTGATCACACACTCCGCAATGTACATCAAATTGTCATTGTAATTTACAATTGTAAGTTTTATTAAACAGGCCCCTGGAATGTGGAGCTAAACTTGTTCTGTTTTTCTTTTCGCTCTCAGTCCAGCATTTACGAGACATTTGGCTTACTGTAGCAGAGGTTTTTCCCATCGGCAACCTTATGGACAGCGTCTCGATAACTTTGACATGCTTACTCTGGCCAACAGAAGATTTCTGCTGGACATGAAATTCCTACACAAGTTAATCAACGGACATATTCACTGCGATCACCTACTTAACAGAGTTTCACTCAAAATTCCCTATAAATATCCTCGATATAAAATTAAAAACATTTTTTACACCCCTCCATCTAAAACAAACTTGGGTTTGCAATCACCGATGACTAGAATTTTAAACCAATACAATTTCGCCAATGGTCGCGCTAAAAAGCTTAATGTGTTCCATGACACTCATTCAAGTTTTGTGAGAAATGTCCTAAAAATACTTAAGTCCAAATTCTAAATTATCTAGTAAGTAGTAAGCAAATTCATATTTTTTATTTTTTTATTTTATTTTACTTTAATTTCATATTTTATTCATATTTGTCAGTTAAGGGTACATAGAGACTGCTTTGTTAATTTAATTACTAATTTGTAGATGCTATGTACTCTGTAATTGTCATATATATATAAGTTTTAATTTTAGTAATTGTCTTAGTTGTTAATGTTTTATATATATGATGTAGTAGTACTTAATAAATAAATAAATAAATAAATCAGCATAGTAGAAAAGAAGACAGCGAAGAAGATTTTTGAATGTTTGAATTATTTTTGAGATATAAAAATGCGACCAACGAATATATCAACCGATTGTCGCTTCCAGTCGCCATTTCCATCGATATTTTATACGTGGGGATTCCAAAGTGCTTTGTCGCACCTGTCTAGTAATATTGATCTGTATTACCGAACCAGATGTTTGTTTTTTGTACAACGTTCACACGGAACGCGGGAAAATTCCCGTGTTTTCTTATGCTTCGTATGTTTCTTGCAGCTAACATGACTTGTGTTTTACCTTGTTTATGTATGCTTCGGGTTTTTGGTGTTTCTAGGACCCCTCGCGGTTATTCGTATGAGAATGGAGCATACATTTTTCTTGTATTTCCGTGTTAAAGTTACAAACATACACTAACGGCCTCCGTGGTTCAGTGGTTGAGCGTTGGACTCACGATCCGGAGGCCCCGGGTTCGAATCCCGGTGGGGACGTATCACAAAAATCACTTTGTGATCCCTAGTTTGGTTAGGTTAGGCTGATCACCTGATTGTCTGAAAGTATTATTTACGGTTATTATTTACTCATGTAGGTGAGTAATCGTTACATGAGCCATGTCAGGGGGCTGTGGTGGCTCAATCATAACCCTGACACAAGGGTTTATGAGGTTGGGAATCCATCTCTCATCACCAAAGAAGAATATTACTTATATATTAAGTACATATAAGTACATAATTCGTACTATTTGTCTGCATATATTTTATTAAGATGTGCCATAATACTTACATAGGCAGTTCTGACTTTCGCCATATCTCCGTTTAATAACGTAGTACGCATTGATATACTATAAAGAAATAGACTCACGATCGCTAATGTTTTTTTCTAAAAAAGCATCTGAACTGTGTTGTAAATATAATATACTATATACATTAAATGATGTGGGTATTATAAGTTCGATGTCTCAAATTAAAATGTTATATTTTCCAAAATGAAGAATAATATATCAGTAGTACAGTGTCGTAATTACACCCATTGCGACTAAATTCGATCTTGACACGCCGTCACTTAGTGACAAGATGCGCGGACACTTTTTTTACAGAGATTGGGAGTCTATTTGTTTATATACGAGGTCAATGGTTTCTATAGGCGTCATATTTTTTTCAATTTTCTTTAGAATACCGTAGCACTTGATCGGTTTCAAGGGGAGAAAGCTGTTGACGAACCCCAAATGTAAATCAAGGATATTTCCACCGTCGCAATATACTTTTTTATTTTTTTCTCCGTTCCTTTTTTTGTCACTTTCTTCAAGATGGATTATTTACACGCGTCTCAATAGATTTCTTGTTTAAAATGTCTTGGTAGGTATCAAGCTACTTTTTCATGCTTTGTATAGGTTTTGTTATTCCTATAAAGACAAAATTTCCAGGCACAATAGTTAAGGAATGGAGTTCGGACTTTACCAACTTTTCATCAATTTTATTTTTACTCTTTTTTTACTTTTTTTGTTATTTAATTTTATTTTGTACCTATATTAGGAGCACCTAAAGCGGTATGTAGGATTGATTCGGCTGCAGCATCAGCTTTTCAGAGCTGCAGTTTCCAAAATAATAATAGCCCTGATGCTGTTCAGCATTTGACAGGAGTGGAACAGGAAGAAGAAGAAGATCTATAGTCATTTGACCATCAGTCTGAGTCAAAAATAGCTGCATGGTTTTCTTCTGATGATCTACCTAATTGAGGTTCATCTTACTCCATTATGCATTTACTACTTACTGATGTAAGTATGTAGTCGTTAGAAGAGCCATATCAGGGACCTTTGGCGGCTCAGTAATATCAATGAAATTTTAGCTGCGAGGGTGTGCTGCCGCCAAAGGATGTTTTCGGGGTACCGAACAGAGCATAGTACCCCGCTAGCCACAAGTTGGTAGTGTGACTAGGGATCGACGATCCAGCGGTGTTATGTTGAAAGTTGTATATATGCGTCTTGCTGTGAAAACTTCGATATCGCATTTCACGACTGCTTGAAAACTGCATTATTGAATGTGGTGCCATCTGTTGCATGTGAGCGGAACTAGGTTTTTTTTTTTAATTTATTTATAAACAAAATTACATACATATACATTTTAATACTATCGCCAAACTACAACCGTAGTTTGTTGGCGTCGCGCTCATTCCCTAATTTTGTTTAAGTACCAGCATTTACAACAACTACCCTCCACCCACTAAAATCCTATAAATTGACTTATACTACACACTTTACCTACTAAACTTAACTACACTCATTATTTATTCCAACATATATTCCTTCAGTTTTTTCTTAAGACTACCAGTACATATAATTTTATTTTGTTCTAACAGAAATGGAATATTATTACATAACCTTGGTATTATATATTTTCTAGTCCTCTCTCCATAACAGTTTCTAGTTGATCAGTTTTTAGTAGGTGGCCAACTAGTTGGGTCTGCTACAAAATGATGTAAAAATTCCACTTCATATTAACTCGGAATCATGAGCTGAATCATCCCGCTTAGTATTCGTTACGATGTTACCAACACCCTGTGTAATGTAATGAATAAATCGTCTGTTATCAACAGACAGGTCACGAGCCAATAGCCCTTATAGAGTTAGTTATATCATCATTTCCCTAGCATTATCCCGTTTTCACAGGATCCGCTTGCTTGACCTGATGATTTGACAGGTCCGGTTTTTTACAGAAGCGACTGCCTGTCTGCCTTGCAACTCGCAAGAGGAAAACCTGCCCAATACACCTGCCACATACCTCCGAAAATCCGAAAATATTGCTAAGTTAGCCATAATTATGAGATCACATTAACCTTTACTCGTTATAAGTAAGCAACATGATAAATCTTCCCATTCTTTACCCAAGTCTCCAAGAAACGACTTCTACTTTTTAAACTGGACACGTTAAGGGACCATTTTAACCCGTAAATGCAAGTACGTGAGCTCCATTGTAAGGTAACTACGTTTTTCTCGCCACTTCACAATGTCGTATCTCTTCTCTGGGGCACAATTAATTAGCGAAGCAGCTCTAACTACTGCGTTCGAGAGTTATGCAAGTTTTATCTAAATGCAGAAGAATCCGTGGTAACCCTGTTCAGACAACGCGTGACTTACATCGAAGTGTACAAGTTTGAGTCTCGGTTCGAGCTCTCAACCGCTGAATTTGACTTTTTAACCTTAAATTCATGTTTGGTTCATATACAGTTGATATCACAAGTTCTTGCAAGATTTGTGGCCGGTATATGCTCGGCTCATAATTACATAATCATCTCCCTAGCATTATCTCGTTTTTGACAGGATTCGCGACCTGAAGATTTGGCAGGTCCGGTTTTTTACAGAAGCGACTGCCTATCTGACCTTCCAATCCGCGAAGGGAAAACTAGCCCAATACAGGTAAGGTTAGGTTATTGCATGATACTTAAACATAGCTGGCGAGGAATGGGTATATACGCTATACACCTCTGCCTACCCTTTCGGGGATATAGACCTGATGTTATATTTATATACCAACGATTAAACTAGTCAAATATTTTTCGTCCATTTTTTCTCAGCAAGATATCTGAAAATTAAAAATTCTATTTAGAGTCGCAATCCGGATTTTCCCTTAGGAATACAGTTTTCAGCTGTTATATACCTCGAAGAGCAACACGTAGATAAATAGATTCCTGGACTAACGAAGGAAAAAAGGGAAAAGGAAAAACGGAGGCGGAAAACGGGATAGGGAATGAGGAACCATTTCTCGCCGTCCGTCACGTTAATAAGCAAGCCTGGAAAGCGGATGAGAAATCTAGTGAAAGTGTCTTTATGCTTTGAGTTTGGGATTTGAGAACTTTTAAGCTGAACTACATCTTACGAGGATACACCTACTCATGGTGTTAGTAATATTGTAACGAAATCTTTGGGGGAAGATTCAAACCATGATTCTGATTTGATATCAAGTGGAGTTTTCCGTCGCAAAAGATTGCAAAATAAAGTAAAAATACACAAAAAATTGCATGAATATTCCGATGGGAAACTCCACTTGATATCATCTCAGAATCATGGTCTGAATCCACTCAGTATTCGTTACGATGTCACTAAAACCCTGTGAATGTATCTTTCGTCCATGTGTGTAAAACTTGTTTTGTATGTTGTGTGCAATAAAGTATATTTGTATTGTATTGTATTGTATAGTGAGTAATAAGGCTAATAGGATTACGAAAGCAGTAGGTATATAAAGCGAAGGCTGGCAGACGAAGACCTAGAAGGACTTACATTGACCAAATTGGTGATGTCCTTAGAAAAGGATCAGTACGATCTACTCTGAACCGGCGTGCGTGTATGAAACGATTGATGAATGTGGAGGAAGAAAGAAAAGTATGTCAGGATCGAAGCAAATGGAATTTCATAGTCTCTGGCTTCGGTGTATGTTTTGTAATAAAGAATTTGTATTCTATTCAGCACAAGAATGAAATGCCTGCCGACGTCTAGTTGTCCGTAGATGGAATGATGGTTGCCTCTGGATTGGAATCTATTGTACTAGGCTATCACGATACAGGCCATTACATAATAGTGTGTAATGGTGGGATTAGCATCAGCTCAGCGGCTATGTCTAAATTAGTTGCACTGAAATTGCCTACGCTGAGGTATTTTGGCAAATGACTCGATATAGCTTGGTGGGTGGTGCAAGGCGGCAGCTTTGGCTATAAACTATAAATAAGTTACATTTTTCTAGAAATTTGTTTTGTGGCGTTTTAATCGTAGCAATAGTATAATAGGACGATCAGTGGTTGATGCGACCGGTGGTGCGTTGGTCTCACGATCCGGAGGTCCTGGGTTCGATTTCCGGGTGGGGATATATCACTAAAATTACTTCGTGGTCCCTAGTTTGGTTAGGACATTACAGGCTGATCATCTGATTGTCCGAAAGAAAGGTGATCCGTGCTACGGTAGGCACGTACTGCGTCCACGCACGTCACAAAAACGTTGAATTCGGTGTTCGGCAGCCGGCCAGCGCTGGCGTCGCGTCACCGCGGCGTCGACGTCGCGTAGACGTCGCGCAGACGCTGGCACGACGACGATGCTCGAAAGACGCTAGTTTGGGGGGTCTCTTATTCTATGGTTTATATTTAAAACACTCCTACCTCCAGAGTGTCTCCCTTCAACCACACCGCAGTCCGCTTCAACTTGTGTCTAGTCCGGAGGATTAAGTAATTAAGTTGAAATCTCGGAGAGCCACCGGCTGTAATTTTGGCGGACACTCACTGCCGAGCAAATACTGGACGCAATTTATAGCGCATTTAATAAGATTCAAAAGACGAGTTATTGCACCAAAAGCGGGAAATTATTTGGCTCTTTTTCCCTTTTTAAGGGGAATTAACATGTAATTGAAAATAGAGAAGGAATTATAGTCATAGCGATTTTACGGCTGGATTGATGAGAAGTCTGTGCTGGATTGGGAGTGAATAAAAAACGTATGAGAAACGGTCACCTTATCGTTAATAAAACTCGCCACGTGCGAGAGTCAGATTCGCTCATTCTGTACCATAAAGTATGGGAGCCCCCTTACCTAAATATTAATTTAAATATTATATATTTAAATATTAAAATGAATATAAAACTAAATATTCTGTGAATATTTCAAGTGTCTACTTGTTGCCGTTATTAATAAAGAAAATAGGTATATTTCTCTGAAATTCTTCCGAACAGCGATGTTCAGGAGATAGTCGTGGTTGTATGCCAGTCTGTCTTAAGAGGTTGTTTACCACATTATGCGACCACTTTCAGAGAAATTTACGTATTTTCTTGTTTCCTACAGTTTAGAGCGTCATTTTTCCGTAGTCGGGTTTTAGTTTTTAAACTTATATTTTTATGTATATTATTATTATTGAGGACAGAAGAGGCATGATGATTGGACACCTAATAAGACACGACGAATTTATTAAAAACACCATAGAAGGAATGAGAGGAAGGGAAAGACCAAGAAGAGCTTACATGGAACAGATTAAAAAAAAAGGTTAACGTCATGTCTTATAGGGAAGTCAAAGAATTGGCCTTTGATAGGCTGGAAAGGAAAATGCTACACCGACAAGAACGTGGCTCTTAAATTGATAATGATTATTTTGGGGTCATATTTATTAAGAAAACATCCTTCCGATAAGTGTTTTATGCAAGATTTGAAGAGATAGCCCATTCGGAACATGTCTGAGCAGTCGTGTTATCCATTCAACATAATTTATTATCGAGTAAGAAGAAAGAAAATCCTCTAGTAAAGGCAAGTTATATGTACGTATTTCAAATGTGCAAATTAAGCCCTTTCATTTGATACCCAACAAGCAAAAATCGAAAAAAAATTTTTTTTTCGTCCGTACTTTATGTCCTCTAGACGGTGCCACATTGAACTAAGCGTGACGTCACATAGCCTATAACCACCGGACAATCAAGACGCTTCTAGTGACATATCATTTGTTAAATTCTGACAGTTGGTTCAGTAGTTAGGTTGGAACAGACGTGCATACACACATACATACATAAATAGCGGTCAAACACATAACCCTCCTTTTTGCTTCGCCGCAGTCGGGTAAAAATTCCGTTGATGGTTGCCTGAATCGAAACCAATGTTTATCAATAACAATGTTGCCAACTGCAAAAAAGAAGCCGTTCACTTTTTCACATTCTATTAGACACCTAAATGAGTTGTGGTTATAATACAGTTTTTCTGACGATAAAAAATCCAACTAGAAGACATCCCATCGATAGTGGGCCGGAAATAGAAAAGAGATAGCGAACATCATTTCCGGTCAATTGTTGTCTGTATTTTTTATTTAACGTACAGGATGTGTATTGACTTATTTTGTTGGGATTGTGAGGCTTCTGGATATTAAATGAAAAATTCTTAAAGATTTCTTTGTAGAGACGCCAAATGCCGCTTCGTAATGCGCGATTTATTCAAACATATGGCGTTGTATGAAGGCGTTTTTGTCACCTAGTTTGCAGGATTTGATTCCGGTTAATGGAAATAGGCTCGGCTTCTATTACATGGGACTTAAACGTAGCTAAGGACCCCTTCTTTGGTGGGTGTGTATACTATTCACTCTGCCTAACATCCTGTATAAGATGTAGATATAGCCTGATACCGGATACAGGATGTTAAAAATTTAAAAAAAGTAAAAAAAAAGTTAAGTTAAAGTTAATTATGGATCTACTTAATCCACTCCAATCTCATCAGTCATCCCGTGATCATGGCACTTGCAACAGTGTTGAAATATCGGGAGTCTCATATTCCTGCTTTAAACGCGGTAAGAACCCGTTATTATATGTTTTAATTATCGTTACTAAACTTTGAGCGATGATTAAGACCATGATTCTGAGTTGATATCAAGTGGAATTTTCCGTCTCAAAATTCTGGAACTGAAAATAATAAAAAACACACTGACTTTCTGACAGCAAATTCCACTTGATATCAACCCAGAATCGTGGTCTGTATAACTAACACCTCATATGGCTACCTGTACGTACTTGTACGGGGTGTAAGTGACATCGTAACGAAGACGAAGGGGGATGATTCAGCTCATTATTCTGACTTAATAGGAAGTGGAATTTTCCATCGCATTAGTATAGAAATGAAAATGCGACGGAAAAATCCACTTGATCTTCGCTTCTATCGTGTGGGTTGTGAGGTGGAGTACTAACCTCATCAACCCTGGTGTCAGAGTTACTATTGAGCCGACAAAGACCCCTGACATGGCTCATGTAGCGACTACTTACTTACGTCGGCAAGTAGTAACCGGGACCAACGGCTTAACGTGCTTTCCGAAGCACGGATCATCTTACTTTCGGACAATCAGGTGATCAGACTGTAATGTCCTAACTAAACTAGGGACTACAAAGTAATTTTTGTGATATGTCCCCACCGGGAATCGAACCCAGGACCTCCGGATCGTGAGTCCAGCGCTCAACCACTGGGCCACGGAGGTCGTTATTCCTTATATAACCTACCAAGTAAAATGCACTTACTGTACCTGACTAATTTAGTTCACTACACGATTTTTCCACCTTCAAGTGACATAAAGAGATTACTTCTTCGCACGAAGGCCGTCTATATGAGTTACACAAAGGTTATTGCCGACACAACTTTCGCTAAGATTACAGAAACAACTCTAACATAACTTACTCTAGAATTGTTTGTCCTTTCTTCTTGTTTTGTTAATCTATTTATTCTTTATAGGTGGGCTTTATAGGCTCTTTGTAGGAGTACTTCTCTAGTGCTGGGCACTTTTTCTTGTTTTGTTAAAACATGAACATAAACTGCCTATATACGTCTCACTGCTGGGCACAGGCCTTTCAATCAACTGGAGAGGGTATGGAGCATACTCCACAAAGCTACTCCAGTGCGGGTTGCTGGAGGTTTTTACGGCTATTAGCCCGGACCAACGGTCTAACGCGGCTTGCGAAGCATAGAAAATTCTATGACAGCGGATCCACAAAACATCAAAAGGTTATACATAATAATACAATGATAAAATGTACCGCAACATCACAGCCTTTGTCGGTTAGTGGTAAGAGAGTTGGTCTCTCAATCTGGAGGTCCCACGTTCAAAACTTTATGATACCTAGTTTTGGTTGGGACATTACAGACTGATCACCTGATTGTCCAAAAGTAAGGTGATCCGTTCTTCGGAAGGAACGTTAATCAGTTGGTCCCAGTGACTACTTACTGATGTAAGTAACGTAGTAGTTACATGAGCCAGGGGCCTGGCAGCTAAATAATAAATAATTAAAACACATTATAACGGGTTCTTACCCCATAAGACGGGACGGGTTCTTGGGTTGGGAGTCTCATATCCCTATTTTAAACGCGGTAAGAACCCGTTATTTTGTGTTTTAATTGTGATAATAACAGCGTAAACTTAAAACAGCTCAATAAAAACCCTGTCACCACGGTTGATGAGGTTGGTAATCCACCTCACAACCCGCACGATAGAAGAAGTAATTCCGAGATCATAATCTCGTCAACTTGGCATCATACAATGCAACATGCCAATTACTTAGTAATAGCGACCCTATAGTCAGACCCACAAAGCCACACCTCCAAGTCAAATGTGCTATACCTGCGCGGTTAAGGAAATTGGTACTTAGCACAGGTGGTACAATGCCCAATGGTTCGCACAAAGGAACTTGCAACTATGCGTCTGTTGCTGAATTCCTGGTAACGACGGGTGCATCGAAGCTACCAGAGAGCAAGGAATGAAATTGTGCTCGCTAGTACTAGCACAATGCATAATAATGCATTGTTTATTTACAATAATTTACATAAACATAAACTCACGCCTATTTCCCGCCGGGGTAAGCAAAGACATTTGCTTCGATCCTGACACACTTTCCTTCCCTTTCCTCTTCTCCTCCCTCCGTCCCGTCCTACTTCCTTTTTTCTTCCTTCTCTTTCCACTTTTATTTTTTTATTGATACTTTATTTATTGCACAATAATAAATACACAGAACATTGCTAAGCAATTAATAATTTTGTGCTCTACAAATTAATGCTAGTCTCCGAAAAGAGTCGGTGCGAGTTTTTGGTGACCATTATTTTCCTTTTTAAGTAATGTTACGATATTTTTTTGACTACCGTTAATGGTACAAAAATATACATGATGATGAACAGAAGTCCCCAAACTAGACAAGTGCACATGAAATATAACACTTAACTGGTTTCCTTACGCCACATTAAAGCACATCTAAAAAAAAGCAATATTGCTATTCGACATTTGTTTGCATTGGGCACTTACATGCGCAAATGCCAAATAGCAATATTGCTTTTTCAGATGAATTGCTTCGATGAAGCATTTAATACATCGTGCATCTGATCGCGGTATATACACTATACAGTCATGAGCAATCTAAGGTACCCACTTTAGGACTCTGTCGCACTAACATATTTGACATTTAGTGAGTCTTACAGTTCAATTTGTCAAAAAAAGTTAATGTGACATGGTACTAAAGTGTATACATATTAATGCTCGTGACCGTACGCCTAGGTCTTCCTCTTCCAACTGTACCACTTATACACACAGAAACATCTCCCTAGCATTATCCCGTTTTTCACAGAGTCTGCTTACGTAACCTGAAGATTTGTCAGGTCCAGTTTTTTACAGAAGCGACTGCGTGTCTGACCTTCCAACCCGCGAAGGGAATACCAGCCCAATATAGGTTAGGTCACACCATCACCACTAACAACTTCACCACTGATAACTCTACTGGTTTTACCGGCATCATAAATATTTTCATAAGTCTGCTTGATTAGGATTTGGAGTGTGGGGAGGCTGGTGATCTGTCATACAGGGCATCCTAGTACAGACACCAGTCTCTCACACAGATGTTATAATTATGCCTTTGTTATGTCGTTATGTTGTTTGTTAAACTGTCTGTGTGGGAGAAAATAAAGGTTTATTTATTATTATTATTTATTTATTATTAGGATATAGATAAAAATAAAATAAGCCTTTATTGCTGTAATTTGCAGTATAACATATGAGTAATATAGTCTATAGATACTCGTGCATGTTTAATTTTTTAATGATGCATTTTGTTTAATTTCAATACTTATACTGAAATTAATACTTATTTTTAAATACTTATATCGGGAACCGGTTTTTCTTTTACAGCTTGTCCTTCGACAAAGGCCTCCTCTAAGGATTTCCATTTCGTTCTGTCCTTTGCAGTGCGTGTCCACCCTGAACCAGCTATCTTTTTTAAGTCGTCCTCCCATCGTTTGCTTTGTCTACCTTTGCTTATACAGGGTGGCCCAGAAGTTCAGGTTCAAAATGAAAAATTAGATAGAGGGCTCATTAGCTACCAGAAACACCCCCATGTATGTTCAGCAATTATTTACGGTTTAGGAGATATGACCCATTTTGTACCTTTTTCTAGATTTTCTACCTTACTTCAGAAATAATCATTTTGTCGCTATCCATTTCTTAATAATTATTTTATTTTACTTTACAACTATGCTTAAGGCTGTGTACCGCTCAATCAAAGATAAATCAAAGTCAAATCAAGTATAAAAAAAAAGTTATCGGAAGTCAAAGTGAGAATTCGACCAAAATTGTTACAGTTGTTAAAACTTCGCCGAAGAATAATAAACACATGAGATTGTCATGGACCTTGAAAGTATTTCTTAAAACTGCTCCATTTAATAGGCTTTTAGAAACTTTAATAGGCTTTTTCACTCAGCTTATGCCGCAGCGTGAGCCGCGACGCTGGTATTCTGTGAGACCTGAGTATTCTCGTCCACTTCTCTTTTTCTTCCCTTAGACTGTGTCCTGCCCATCTCAATTTCAGCCAGGATATAGATAGGCATGTTCAATTATAAGCCATCCAGGGTACGACGAGATCCCTCGTTAAAATTCACGCCAGTAATCGCCGTCAAAGCCTTGAGTTTTGATAAGTTAATTTAGCTTTGATCAAAGTTAATAATTCCGTCACAGTAGACAAGATCGGATCAAACAGGTGTCGATCTTGTTATACAAAGGCAAATGTTTATGCACAAAACATGTGACAGTATAACATAACAAAGCATCGCGCCTCTATCCCAGAAGGGGTTGACGGTTTGTAATATACAGGGTGTTAGTGACATCGTAACGAATACTGAGAAGGATAATTAAAGAAAGAAAGAAAGAAACGTTACGTAAGACACCACGGACACCACAGTAACAAATATAAATTAAAAATAACAAATATATATTATAAAACACGGAGTAACACATAACTTACAATAATAATAATTCATACCATGATTATGTGTTAATTAATATCACAAAGGAAAATTCCACAATTTTCCGTCGCAAAAGTTACGATTCTTTTAGTTTTTTTTTTTATTATTTTCAATTCAAATACTGAGTGAAGAGACTTTCAAATACTAAGGGGGATGATTCAGACCATGATTCTGAGGTGATATCAAGTGGAATTTCACGTCGGAAAATTCATGAAAAGTTTGGTGTATTTTTAAATTATTTACAGTTCCATACTTTTGCGACAGAAAATTCCACTTGATAACTACTCAGTGTAATGGTCTAAATCATCCCTCAAAGTTTTCGTTACAATGTCACTAACGCCTTGTCTATATATTTACCTTGCCGGTTATATTTAAGTCCAATATAATGGGCTGCGAGGCTATTGCAATCATTCGAGCACAAATCCTGGAAATGCTTCCTATTTGTCTCTACAAGTACTAAATATCATCTGAAGCAAATCAACAATACATACATACATAAACTCACGCCTATTTTCCACCGGGGTAAGCAGACACTCACTTCCATATCCAACAATAAATTATCTAAAAGGAAGAATTTACGGTGACATTCCAGAAGTCTCTGGTTCCAGAGTTAGTGTATGCGATGTGACATTGTCAATCCGTCACAGTATAATAGATAGATATCATACCTATATATCACATTTACCATATACCCACGTTTCTAAAATGGTATCGTATTTGTCATGAAAGAAAATTTCTCGCGGATATCTGAAAATATTCAAGCATAAACGTTTGCTACGCCGCCCGTAGCTGCGTAGCCCGTAGCGTCGTAGCAGGGTATTCAATACTTCCTCCCGTTACGTTTTTGCTTTTGCTCTCAATTTTCCTGTTTTCGCATGAAAGGGAAAATTATTGTTATATTGCAGTCTAGTGAATTCAGTTACACATTGTTTTGTTCTAAATAATATTTTGTTACAAACTAGAACGTATTGGTTTGGTACATGGGATGTAGTTACCTAGGTATTGTTACAAAAAATATATGACTCAACAAATAAATAAAATTTATTGTTTCGATATGAAGAAGAAGAGGCAAGATGATTGGACACCTTATAAGACACGACGAATTTATTAAAAACATCATAGAAGGAAAGCTATAAGGAAAGAGAGGAAGGGGAAGAAAGGAGCTTACATGGAACAGATTAAAGAAAAGGTTAACGTCGTGTCTTAAAGGGAAGTCAAGGAATTGGCCTTTGATAGACTGGAATGGAAAATGCTACACCGACAAGAGCGTGGCTCTTAAATTGATGATGATGATGTTTCGGTATATTCACAAATCTGTCATTATGAACTATGTGATAATTTTATATCACATGCTACATAATAAGTACTTCATTATTAACAAAATTTACATGTATTTTATTTTTTCATTTCTTTGAATCTTTCGTTAGATTGAAGGTAGGTGTGTAATCTACGCATAAAAACACGCTTTTAATCCCTAACGGTATGGGCAGGGCTATTAATAATCAATGTAGATAGAATAATCAATGTTGATAGGAACTGTCAAGACGGAAATAAGGAATAAAATGGCCCATCTTATTTGAAATCACAATCCCTCTGTCGGTTTTAACGACATGCTTGGAAAAGATATTTCATGTACACTTATAAGGCGCCATTGTTTGCTTCACCGATGAACTTTTATTCATTTTTGCTCGTGACAAAAATGACAGTGTATTTTAAGGCATTCGACGCGCTCCCCCTGTACTATTTGCTGAAAAATCTTGTTCAAACAAGAATTTTCCTTAACACGTCTCGAACACGCTAGGTTTTGGCGTAACATAAGGTTAGGGTTGGCATAAATAATTTGCTCATTGTAATTTATTATTATTTTTTGTATAGTAACAAGATAGCCGAGAAAAAAAAAACAACAAAAAAAATTATTATCACGTGCTCAACGGTGAAGGAAAACATCGCGAGGAAACCCACATCCCCGAGAAGTGCATTTTCGGAGGTATGTGACCTATCCTCTATTGGGCTAGTTTTCCCTTCGCGGGTTGGAAGGTCAGACAGGCAGTCGCTTCTGTAAAAAACCGGACCTGACAAATCTTTAGGTTAGGTAAGCGGACCCTGTGAAAAACGGGATACCTAATGCTAGGGGGATGATGTACATTAACAAGAGAACGGCCTCTGTGGTTGAGTGGCTGAGTAGTGAGATCACTATTAAAAAAAAAACTACTAAAAAATTATCCAAATAATAGGTCCCATCCCACAGACATACAACAAACTTTGTGTATTTGGGACATAGACACAACACAACTTTGTGACATACAACTCACTTTGTGATTTTTAGTTTGGTTAGGTCATTATAGGGTTACCACTAGAAAGGTGGTGTTATACCGTAGGCTAAGCTAAGTTTGACAGTTTTCTATGACGACACAGACAAACATTTCATAGGCTCTAACCATGGTAAGCGCTCTGGTGGCAAATTGGCGTGAGTTTATGTATGTATGTACATAGTTGCATATAGAGGAAAGCATCGCTGCTCGCAGCCCTACAGTGGATGTAGTGAAAATTGTATATTTTTACACGGAGCGGAGAAGCTCGTATTTAGGCTAACGGGGCGGATATGAGAGCCCCTGAAAACCGCTAGTTTTCAGCTGAAAAATTTAGGAATTTAAATCGTTATTTAGTTTAGAAAACTCCCAGCGGACATTTTATATGAAATCCTTTTATATGTTTCGTATATTGCTTTTGTGTGTGGAATATTAGAAAAGATCTCGTTACGAGGAGAAAATAAGTATTTTAGTTATGATCATACGAATATCTGATATCGTATGAAAGGAAAACATTTTTAGTATGTTATCTATATATTATGTCGTAGCCAGATCGTAGAATTGATCATTTCATGATGTGTTCGACCGTTTCATAAAATGGTGATACTTCATGAAATAGACAAGTTAATTTGACGATATTGTTGATAACATTGTTGTTGTTTTTTTACGATACTTACAGATGAACTTTAAAATAACTCTGTTTAGTTTTTTTTATATTACAAATTGTATAATTCCATAGAGGTTGCATAAATTATCTGTGAAAACTGTTTTATTGTTAAGCTACTTATATGTACTTATTTAAATCTGTTATAAAACACAACTGTTCGTTTCCCAAATAAACAAAAAATAAAATAAATATCGTTAAAACGTCAACGTTTACTGCTATTTCAATCGACGTTCAATCAAAAAAATATTTATTCAATATTAATTAATATGTATTATTTTATTTGCTTAGTTAATATTTTTTGTAATACTGAATTAATATTTAATATTTTATTTTTTATTTGCTTAATTTAATTTAATTTTGTTTTCTTACTTACTTTCACTTATTTGTCATCTCCAGTGTCAAAATAGAAAACCTACAGCAAACTAATAAGTATTTATGAGATAACTTGTATTAGTTTCATGGGAATCATCAGTTTTGTTGTGACAAACTTTGTTATTTTCAGCGTGTCCATTGGGATTGAGGCTTATTTGTAATTATGTTTCCGTGTCAGTGCCCACGGTATGTAGTTGGGACACGGGAAATACAAATCTCATAAAGTTATTCTTTTACGTGTCAAGCCCGATACCGTCGCCATATTGGAAAAATCACGTAAGCGCCATTTCGAAAAATCACATTTAATCACTACAACAACGTCCTCCGTGGTCCAGTGGTTGAGTGTTGGGCTCACGATCCGGAGGTCCCGGGTTCGATTCCCGGTGGGGACATATCACAAAAATCACTTTGTGATCCCTCCCTTGAGGAGCTCGGTGGCGCAGCGGTTAACGCGCTCGGTCTGCGATTGTTGAAGTAAAGCAACTTTCGCAAAGGCCGCTCATAGGATGGGTGACCAGAAAAAAAAAGTCTTCAGATCGAGCTCCTCCGTGCTTGGGAAGGCACGTTAAGCCGTTGGTCCCGGCTGCATTAGCAGTCGTTAATAACCATCAATCCGCACTGGGCCCGCGTGATGGTATAAGGCCCGATCTCCCTATCCATCCATAGGGAAGGCCCGTGCCCCAGCAGTGGGGACGTTAATGGGCTGATGATGATGATCCCTTGTTTGGCTAAGACATTACAGGCTGATCACCAGATTGTCCGAAAGTAAGACAATCCTTGCTTCGGAAGGCACGTTAAGCCGTTGGTCCCGGTTACTACTTATTGATGCAAGTAAGTAGTCGCTGCATGAGCCATTTCAGGGGCCTTTGGCGGTTCAGTAATAACCCTGACACCAGGGTTGATTAGGTTGGTACTCCACGTCACAACCCACACGATAGAAGAAGACTAGGACATTTTGGAAATGGAATTACGGTCACCCCATCGCGATAAGATGGTGTCATAGTGAGATATAAGACTTAGTTTTTTAATTCTAAACATACGCCTCAAATTGATAACATTGTTTTTTAATTTCAGATAATAATATCACAAAAATCTTTACATTTCATATTTAGGTAAGTACTTCGTTTTGTTGTGTAAATAACTAATTAGTTTACGACTATACTATAATTTATTCATTTTAATTACAGTCTAGCCTAAAAGTAAAACTTGTTCTAGAAATATTTATGGAATTATTTATTTGAGTACTAATTTCAGTTAGACAAATTGTTGTGGCCTGTTTTATTTACATAACGGGGTGCGCAGGATTACATGTTTCAATCAATCAAACAAGTTTTTAAGTGTGTGGTAGGTATTTAGTTGTTCTATGGTGCATTACGCATGTTTCTTGAAATAACAAAAAAAAATTAAGACCATATTTATTAATTTTTGTCTTTTTTTTGTAAGACGTTCCGTGCTTCGGAAGGCACGTTAAGCCGTTGGTCCCGGTTACTACTTACTGATGTATGTACGTAGTCGTTACATGAGTCATGTCAGGGTCCTTTGGCGGCTTAATTGTTACCCAGACACCAGGGTTGATGAGGTTGATAATCCACCTCATACGATAGGAGAAGAAGAAAACAATTTTTGTATAAATGAAATTTCCAGTTATTACTTTATTTAATGATTAATAAGTAGGTAATGAAGGCGATTACTCCACCGACAAGAGCGCAGCTCTTAAATAAAGAGAGAGAGAATAATATAAAAAAAAAAAACAAAAAGGCTTGGCATCCACCATAGGCTTCGTCAAAAATGTAATTATCTAATAACATTTTTTTTTTCTTTTTCAGGTACGCTTTGAATACTATGCAGAAGCGGTGATTTGAAGGTATTTAAACATTAAATTGCGTCCTTAATACAATACAACACAAGACATTAATAAAAATAATTAAACAAATAATTTAATTTATTTATTTTATTTTTTGATTATTATTTATTAGTAATTTAGTTCTGTGCAAAAAAGTATAATATTTGATTTGATTTTGATTTGACACTTTATTGCACAACGATAAACAAAACATAACAAAACAGGACAAATATTATATTTTATATAACATAAACTTTCGATTATATCCCAAATGAAATAGAGGTGCATGCATCACAAGATGAACTAAGTACCCACACTTCACCGAGCTTTCTATTAGACCAACATGATAGGTGATGGGTCGTATCGTGTCGCAGTAAAATATGATGTTCATTAGGTCGTGTACTTATTTATGAATTTTGATCAAGAAAAACGAAATAATAAGTCCAACATTTTATCACGTTTTTCTATGACGTCACAGTGTGCTTTTTCATACAAATTCCATACACGGAAGGCATGTTGAGCTTTGGTCCCGGTTATTACTTACTGATGTAAGCGCGTAGTTCTTACATGAGCACATCAGGGACCTTTGGCGGCTCAATAATAACCCTGACGCCAGAATTGATGAGGTTTGGTAATCCACGTCACTACCCACAGGATAGAAGAAAACTTATGGCTCTGCCCGCGCCGTTAAAGATTACAGGCGTGTGTTTATGTATGTTTGTAGTGTAATGAGGCTTACTCACAAGATGATCAAGAGGAATTGTTCAATCAAGCAGCAATAAAGGAGCAATGGTACGGGAACTAATTCTGTACAAAGAAAAAAATATACGTACGTCTTTTGAAGGTACGTAATTCGTCTTTTGTTCCTGTTCGTGATTGGAATAATAAAGTTCACCGTTAGAAAAAAATGTAGTTTTGAGAAACTATATTGTATAGTGTGTTAGTGACATCGTAACGAATACTGAAGTATACGTAGACAATTGAGCTCATGATTCTGAGTTAATATCCAGTAGAATTGTCCATCGCAAAATTCATGCTTTTTTGTGTCCATTTAAAATTATTTTCAATTACTCATTATTTTTATTATTTTTTTATTATTTTTTATTAATTATTTTTTTTATTTTTTCTTATTATTTTTTATTATTTTTTTGTACTTTTGTGATGGAAAATTCCACTTGATATTAACTCAGAATCATGAGCTGAATCACTCTATCTGTTAAAAAAAAACGCATCTTTTTTTTTGACGTGACTTATTGTAGATTTGCCGCGTGTGGCATTAACTACTTGGCCTGAGAAAAAAAACCGCATCAAAATCCGTTGCGTAGTAGGGATATAGGGATAGAAAAAGCGACTTAGTTTTATACTATGTAGTGATTATACTATAGCGTAGTATATTTCGAAACAGTTCATATTGTAACTATTCGATGTGGATGTATAGGTAATATCCCTTTTGCCGGCGACCCGACATGAGGAAGATTCACTCAAGCAAAACTTCAGACAATATAGACGAATGCGGTACAGGAAATAAAGAAATAAAGAAACGAAGAAATCTTTCTAAATATATTACTAGCAATGTCCACTGATTGCGAGAATGTTCCCATCGGAAATTGAACCCGGACCTTTAGATTGACGAGCCTAACGCACTAACGTAGACAAACCTTACCTGACCTGTAATCATGCGAGTTCCCGGGTTCGAATCCCGTTGGGGGGATATCACAAAAATCCCTAGTTTGGTTAGGACATTACAGGATGATCACAGTAAAGAGTAAGATGATTCCGTGCTTCGGAGGGCACGTTAAGCCGTTGGTCCCGGCTATTAGCCGTAAAAACACCTCCACCAACCCGCATTGGAGCAGCGTGATGGATTATGCTCCATACCCCCCCCCTCGGTTGATTGAGGGGAGGCCTGTGCCCAGCAGTGGGACGTATATAGGCAGTTTATGTATGTATGTATCACGTCTAATGCGGATTTCTCCAGCGGTGTCGTAGCTGAAAATCAGCGTTTTGTTCGTAAGAGCAAAAACTTGCTGCAGCATACATACCTGGCGTGTTTAATGCAGAGCTTCGTCTCTGTTGATTGATTGTCTGTATCTAATCTTTTTCTTTTTGTCTGCATGTGTGTCTGTAGACCAAATAAATGTTTTTACTGATGTAAGTGAGTAATGGTTACATGAGCCATGTCAGGGGCCTTTGGTAGCTCAATTATATATAACCCTGACACCAGGGTTGATGAAGCTGGTATTCCATAGCCTACGGCGATTAATTATACATATATAAATGGTAACTCACATGCCCGCTATGTGCGAGGATCTTTTCCAATAAGATTGGCTATATAAGCCACATGCGAGCACATGAACGTCGGAGTTGAAGCAGTCGCCGTAGCCGAAATCGGCTGGATCGCATCGTTATCATCAAATGTTTTTATCTATCTATCTAAATATCGAAGCATACAGCCACAAAACCCTCCGGCCCTCAAGCATACTCGACCGCATAATAAAACAAGCAGGCATATCATAAACATGGGTAATCCTCTCGGGTGATCGAGCAGTAAAACCGATACACGGAACAATTTACTGCCTTCCGTAGGCAGGTTTGTAGCTACTGTGTCCAAATTGCTGTAAATAGATACCCAATATATACTTTCACCGTTTGATCCCTAACACGATGTCCAGAACCACAAAATTGCAGATGAGAACTTACAGTAGCTTTTCCAACTCTTATAAACTGCGAGTCTTCAAGGCTAGAGTGAATAGGCATTTGCTATTTAGCGTGACTTATTATAGATTTGCCGCAGATGGCATTAACTACTTGGCCAGACAAATGGGGAGCGCTGAAGGCTCTCACCCGGTACAACGTTTAAGACAACAGGCCTGAGGGTGCCCAGTTGGGCGCGAACCTCGGCTCAAGGCATCGTCCGAGAGGAAAAATATTTGAAAGATGAGACTGTGGTTAAACGCGAGCCTATATTATTAAAAAAAAAAGACCATTGAATCCCACTTACTACGATTCTGACACACTGCTTTCGCTTCTTCCACTCTTATGAAAGACTTGCGTGCACGCCGGTTAAGAATTTATCGAATAAAACAATTATAGTACACACCAGCCTACGCAATATCAGAGAATGAGAAGGTGAGTTTGCGGTCAAACGCGAGCCTCCTTAATTAAAAAAAAACAATCCATGAATTTTTAACAAATTATTGTTTTCAGAGAAATAAATGCTCATGAAATACTTCCCATAATCATAGAATCATGAAAGACAAGGAAGATCTTATAGCAAAGTAATCCAAAAATGGTTGTTATTTTTTTGTCTTATCACGAACAGAAGGCTTTTGCGTTTGTAGTAATCGCCACCTATGTCGATCTAAAAAGACAATAGTTTTTAAATGACAAAGTCATATTATCTTCTTTCTCTTCTTCTTCTATCGTGTGGGTTGTGAGGTGGATTACCAACCTCAACAACCCTGGTGTTAGACTTATCTTCGTTAATTTACGACAGTTTGTTTTTTTTTTTCATTTATTGTATTTATTCACAAAGAAATAAGTAAAAAAAGTATTTTACTTATTTCGTATTACTCATTTGCTTTTATTCATGTCCTTTACCTAACGGTTGCCTGGAAGAGATTGCTACCTTGTTGTACTACCTATCTAGTTATAATAATGTTTTTTTTTATATATGATCCACGCAGCATATTTTGTTTTTTTCTGGCATACGCAATAATAATGTATTTTTAATATTTGTTTGAAGTGCAATAAAGGGTTCTTTTATTGTATTGTATTACTTTTTTATATGAAAATATTTTCGCCGAACCGCAGAGGCAGTTTGATGGCATTATTGGCAAACATGCACTTTGTTTTTACACCCAGACCAGCTAAGAACTTCCACCTACGTCATACAACCCTATCCGTTACATATTTACCCAACAAAGTGGATTTTATGTTTCCCAAAACGCAGTAAATTGCCCCTTTTATTGGTTTTACTACCGTCGTTCTCTAAGGATTATAAGTAGTTTTATTCTTCGCCAGTTAGTACTACATTGACGGTTGGCGAGCTTACTATGTAGAATAGAATAAAAATGAGTGACTTGCCAATCGGCGTTCCCCAAAAACACGATAGATGGCGTTGTTAAGTTTTTTCTTCGTTTAACCTTCTAATGCGTGGTGGAGTATGCTCCATACCCCCTCCGGTTGATTGAGGGGAGGCCTGTGCCCAGCAGTGGGACGTATATAGGCAGTTTATGTTTATGTAACCTTCTAATGTCATGGATAACAGACTATATGCATCTTTTATTTTTGTTTTTGGGTATAAATGACGAACCTTTTTATTACACCCAGGCGCATTACATCTGCCACCCATTATTATTCTGATCAAAATAAAGAGAAGCAATACAGGTAGCAACATAATTATCATATCACATATCTTGGTAATCCAAATATCAAGAAACAATTATTTAATTAATTATATAGTGCTTATATATAGTGCTTTTATATACTTACTTATGTAAATTCAAATTCAAAAATATCTTTATTCAGTAGGTAACATACTTATGTACACTTTGAATCGTCAGTTTTTACATAACGAACGTGTCATCCGCCTAAAACTACTGCAGCTTTTCACAACCTGTATAGCCGGGGAAAGCTGCAAGAAAAACCTTGGCACAGGGCCCTAGACGTTCTTTAAAAAAATAAAAATAAATTAATTGGTAATTATAATAATAGCAGCCCCAGCATTACCTCAGCCTTGCATCGTATGGTGTCAGACGTCACACACAGATGCGCGTGTACGATAACGTCAATGTGTAGTACCTGTGTGAAACGAGGTTGTTTGTATGAAGTGTCCGATGTGTGGTTACACTTTGAATCATCATTTTTACATAACGAACGATTCATCCGGCTAAAACTTTATTTTTTCTTTCTTCCTTCTCTGTGGTAATTCGTCTGTGACCGATATTGCTCGTAAACGTCGTAAATTGTTAAGCGTTAAGATATAAAGTTTGACGTTAAAGTACTGAGTATCGAGTGGTCCAATGCGTAACCGACATTTACGATCATTAGACCCATTTTAATAGTTTGATCGATGTACATTTTACAAAGTATGGAGACTTTAACTGCAATGCTTCTGTTATAAAATTCCCATTGACATTCTGAATTTAAAATTGAGGTTTAAAGGCAGTTATTAAACTGAAATTTGGTAAAAGAGTTTTTCTAAAGTTAGTAATTATTCTTCTTTTTAAGTAATAATTAATTAAAATAATTAAAAAAGTAATAGTAGTGGAGTAATTATTTAAAATATACGAATGCTGGGGTTAATTGTCTGGGAACCGATATTAGGCAGCCAAGTGAGTTTTATGGGTTTTTTTATTAAGTTTTAGAGCTAGTAGCCGGCCCCGACCAACGGGGTAACGTAATTTATAAATTACTAATTTGAAATTTATTTACACATAAATAGGTACAAAACTATATCCCAATTTAGGTAGTTAGTTCGCCATCCATCGCAATATGAACTAAGTAGCCACAGCTCACCGAGCTTTCTGTTAGACCGAAGGTGACCAAGACCAGTGGTGAGCCGTATCGCCGTCTATAACAGTCGAGCCAATTGTGTTAGTGAAAAGTGCACTTATTTTAAGATACATTTTAACTCAATATATTTTTTAATAAAATTAAATATTTTTTCCTAAATATCTTACACTAAAATTTACCCGAACTTAAATTACCTTTACACAGGAGCTTTGTACAAGAGCTGTACTGAAAGCTTCTTCATAAATAAGTTAAGGTTAGTGCTTTTAGTTTTATTCAATTGGCGACAAAGTACAGAAGCGAACCTAGGTCTTAACCCGGTCTAGACTTGCAGTTTAGAAGCACTAGGTTGTTAGGTTGTTAGCTTTTCAACTTGGAATAAAAGTGTTTTTTCTATTAAGAGTTTTTTTTTTTCATTGTATTTGTGTTAAAGTTCGTGAAAACGCTCCCATAATGATGATTGGAAAACTTTTGTGAATTCGCTTCGAGTGTTTGTAAATGTTACTTTTTTCTAAAGGGTTTTGTATTTGTAGTCAGGACATGGAAGAAAATTATCTCTTTTCTTGTATTCTGTGATAGCCGTGTTCGGAAAATGCCTGACTTACACCGTAGTGTCCCTGGTTTGAATCCCGTCTCAAATTCAAATTCAAAAATATCTTTATTCAGTAGGTAACATAGTTACACTTTGAATCGTCAAATTTTTACATAACGAACGTCTCATCCGCCTAAAACTACTGCAGCTTCTCACAACCTGTATAGCCGGGGAAAAGAAGCTGCAAGAAAAACCTCGGCACAAGGCCCTAGACGTTCTTTAAAAAAATAAAAATAAACATAAAATATTGCTATAAACCACTGAATTCGACTTTATGTGTTTGGATTCATGTTTAGATCATAGATAATTGATATCACTAGGTTTTCAGTGGCCCCGATTCCTGCAGACACCTCCTAATATTATTTTAAGTTATACCCGTCACAGTCTTATCCTCTGAAAAGGAAAGGATCGGATGATTGTCAACAAGTTCATTTTAATTTTAACCCGGGCGAATATATTAGGCATCTCGCTGGTGTGTAATCCATTTGACGCGCTGTCTACTTAATTCTGTCGGGTTATTGGTCGATGTAAAATTTTTAGACGGTTGTTTTAGATTTCCGCTTAAAATTGACGTGTGTTATATAAATTTCATGCCTGTCGATTACATGCATTTATTTATACCCGTGCATTTATTTTTCAACGGATAAGAAAATGACAGGTATAACTTAAAATACAATTAGGTGGCGTCTGCAGGAATTAGCACCAGTATTTACTTAAACTTGGGACTTTAACATAGTTGGCGAGGTGTGGGTGTCTACATAATATTTTTTCTGTCTATAAAAAAAAGAAGAAAAAAAACAAATGGCCTTTTATATAAGGTTTCTGAGCCTTTTTTATCTACATCTTAGATCAAAGACAGATATGAACAGACTATCGGTTTATTTTATCAAAGTATCGGATTTCAGTTACAGAAATTGTAAAATAAATGACCTTGAAAATGTTTACTAACTTTAGGGGTTATAATATTTTACTTTTTGCCCAGTTTTGGGCCGATACTATTTAGTTTGCCATCGATACGATAAGAAGAAGAATATTTTACTGTGAATATTCTTTTTTAATTCGAACCTGATTCTCCAAAGAAGAATATCACGAATTTATTAAATGTTTGTAAATGTCAAGATTAAATTTTAATCATATTTTATCACTTGACTAAAATGATAAAAATAATACTTTATTTGCCAATCATGCAAACAAATACTGTAAAATTGATAACAATCTAGGCAAATATATAACAATGTAGCGACATTTATTATATTGTGTTGTTTGTGATATGTGTGGTAAATAAATAAAAAAAATATCAACTGATTATTATTAAAGCATCTTTCGTAAGTAGTACTTCCTAACTAAGTAAGTAATAACGGTTAAAATAGGTATTGTGGCAGCCCTGAGACGTCACACACACACACACACACACACACACACACACACACACACACAGTTGCACGTGTTGGCAATATCAATGTGTAGTGTCTGTGTAAAACGAGGTTGTTTGTATGAAGTCTTTGTGCTTAGTGCAGCCACACCCCAGACACTTCATACAAACAAGCACACATTGACGTTATCATACACGCGCATCTGTGTGTGTGACGTCTGACACCATACGATGCAAGTCTGAACTATGTTCGACAGGGGGTGAGGTAACCTTGCTCAAACGCTGGTGGGGAGCGGAGGGTTGTCGTTCTATACGTAGTATTATTCCTTATTCTATGAGTATGAGTATGAACTTGTACAAGACGCCCAGTTTGAGCACTAACTACTACCCCTTCTGAACGCGTTTTGGTCCGTTACAACCGCACGAGATACTCCGCAACAACATAAAAATTCCAACCGTACCTCTCCCAAACGCCAGCCCCTAAAAATGAAATATCAAAAAACAATCCCTATTTCTAATTCCAACCACGAAACACACTTCCATATTTCCAATCGAGGTAGATTGAATTTTAAAAAAATATCCTTCCAGCCATTTTTTGGGGTAAAAAAGTATCGGCACAATATTTACATCTGTCCCCGCGTCTGTCTGTGGAATTTTGAACGTCAATTGGATTTGCATGCTTAACGCAATTTGACACAATTCTGGCCAATTTGGGGCGAATCAATAAAGCTTTCTGCTCGTAAGAATCCGTTTTGTGAAAATTTTTACACCGCGAAGTCAGTTTCAGTGGGATTTTACACATAGCTGATGAGGAGTGGGAGTATATTCCACAGGTGCTATATATCTCTGCCTTAGGGGACACAGACGGGATGTTATGATTTAAAAGGAGACTGGTCACGGCCCATACAAAATTAACCCAGGCCCGGCACGAATGAAACTTATCTCATAATTTTCGTAAAATTAGGCAAATTAAATCTAAAAAGTCCGCATCGCTGAAATATTTGGCGAACATACTTAATTTGCCTAGTGTTTTTGTAAACGCGCAACAGTTTATTTTTAGTTTTTTCGTTTATTTTTTTGTTTTGTTATTACCAGTTAAACACATACAAATCATTTATTAAGTTATGTTTAGCATTACAAACATAAGTTCGTAAAAACGAGTGAAATCGCAAAAAGCAGGGGATATGTTTCAATTTACTTAAAAAATAATTTTGCACTTTTTTCGAACTTTAGATTTTTTAAAAACATGATTTGGTGATTTGTATATTTTTACTGGTAATAATGGATATTAATGTTTTCTTACTAAAATAACAAATAAACAAAAAACATGACGAAAGAAATGTAAGAAATAAAATGTTGCGCCTTAACAAGAACATTAGGCAAATTCAGTATGTTCGCCATTTATTTCAGCGATGCGGATTTTTTTGATTTAATTTACCTAATATTACGAACATTATGAGATAAGATTCTTTCGCGCCGGGCCTGGGGCAGAAATGACCAGTCTCCTTTGATTATAACTACGGCGAAGCAAAAAGAAGGTTTATGTGTTTGACCGCTATGTATGTATGCACGTCTGTTGCCACCTAACTTCTAAACCGCTTGTTAGAATTCAACAAATGAGGTATCACTAGAAGCGTTTTGATTGGCCAGTGGTTATAGGCTACGCGACGTCACGCTAAATTCAATGTGGCGCCCTCTAGAGGACAAAGTGAGGACGAAAAAATATGTAATATATACACGTATATATTGTACACCGCTTTCTGCGAGGCGGTTAACCGCCTCACCAACTCGCGACTTATGCATCTTTCACTTCCACCCTGCGAGCATATAGCTCTAACGCCCCACTTTGGCCGGCCAATGAAGGCAAGTCAGAGGTGAGAGTCCTGCGGCCCCCGCTTGGGTCCACTCCGGTCGGCCAGTGAAAGCAAGCCGGAGACGGAGGGCCTGACTGACTCTCGGGGGATCTCAGCTCCGCGGTGTCGCCACTCACCAACAGCTCGCCACAACCTGGCCTGCGGAGGCTGACTGCACTGTTGAATTCACCAGGTCCGCTGATGAATTCACCAGGGGCGATGGGGTCGTCACATCCCTACGTCTTTATTATTATTATAATTAATTATAATTAATATTTAAACTGTATTTTTAATGTTTCTGGATATTTTTTGTAATAAATAATTAAAACATAAAAAAATGATTTTCGTTGGTTTCTCATCCCTGCTGGGGCACCTCAAAACGTTAAGATAATTGTGTGATATTTTCTATGTTTGTTTTGTATATAACAAGACAACTTTTCATCGCTATGTCGTTGAAGAAAAAAAAAATTTTTTAATTTTATATATTTTCGCTCCACCCTAATACGTATATATATTAGGGTGGAGCTAATATATATATATATATATATATACAGGGAGGCCCAGAAGTTCAGGTTCAAAATGAAAAATTAGAAAGAAGGGCTCATTAGCTACCAGAAACACCCCCATGTGTGTTCAGCAATTATTTACGGTTTAGGAGATATGACCCATTTTGTACCTTTTTCTAGATTTTCTACCTTACTTCAGAAATAATAATTTTGTCGCTATCCCTTTCTTAATAATTATTTCATTTTACTTCACAACTATGCCTAAGGCTGTGTACCGCTCAATCAAAGATAAATCAAAGTCAAATTAAGTATAAAAAAAAAGTAATCGGAAGTTAAAGTGAGAATTCGACCAAAATCGTTACAGTTGTTAAAACTTCGCCGAAGAATAATAAACACATGAGATTGTCATGGACCATGAAAGTATTTCTAAAAACTGCTCCATTTAATAGGCTTTTAGAAACATCCAAAAAAAGTACCCTTAATATGGGCAAAAAACTAAGTAATTTGACCTCAAATATTGCAAGACAGACAGATTTGAAGGAAAATTTGACATTCTCATACAATGTAGCTGCTTCTTTCTAACGTTGTTAAAGGTGGTCAAAGACACATTTTCAGTTAAAAGTAAATAAAAATCACGCTTATAATCGCTAACAGGGTAGACATAGCAACAATCCGAAGACAAAACTTGCAGTCACTTTTGGTATTCGTATTTTAATGAAGGTACATAGATTTCAAGGAAAAAGTTGTCCCCAAACACTGTTGGTGATTCATACTATTGGATACTAAAATAAAATCTGTCTTTGAGCACCTTTAACAACGTTAGAAAGAAGCAGCTACATTGTATGAGAATGTCAAATTTTCCTTCAAATCTGTCTGTCTTGCAATCTTTGAGGGCTAATTACTTAGTTTTTTGCCCTTATTAAGGGTACTTTTTTTGGATGTTTCTAAAAGCCTATTAAATGGAGCAGTTTTTAGAAATACTTTCATGGTCCATGACAATCTCATGTGTTTATTATTCTTCGGCGAAGTTTTAACAACTGTAACAATTTTGGTCGAATTCTCACTTTGACTTCCGATAACTTTTTTTTTATACTTAATTTGACTTTGATTTATCTTTGATTGAGCGGTACACAGCCTTAGGCATAGTTGTGAAGTAAAATAAAATAATTATTAAGAAAGGGATAGCGACAAAATGATTATTTCTGAAGTAAGGTAGAAAATCTAGAAAAAGGTACAAAATGGGTCATATCTCCTAAACCGTAAATAATTGCTGAACATACATGGGGGTGTTTCTGGTAGCTAATGAGCCCCTCTATCTCATTTTTCATTTTGAACCTGAACTTCTGGGCCACCCTGTATATTAGGGTGGAGCTAATATATATATATATATATACAAATTTTGCATAAAACACGTATCTGAAATTCTTCCGAAATAAACCTGTTTTCTTATCTCATACTTTTCAGATCGTGATTTTTCCGCAGTCGTGTTGTAGTTTAAACCCTAGATTCTTATTATGACAATAACGAATTAATATATAAACAGAAGTAGCAAAAGTTACGTTGTTATTATTCAACACGTCTCCATCAGAAAAAAAAAAGAAAATCTATGATTCTAAAACGAACCGTCTAGCTCGTCTTAGTAAATGGTTTTAACATCATAGGTTACTAAAGTTCGCATTCTGAATTCGAAATTTGAATCGATGCCTGCGATTGGATCGTTGCGGGAAGCGGAAGTGTCGCCATCCATCATTTTGGGACGTCTATGGGTCTATTTTATGTGGATTTAGCCGGGATATTAATTTTGTTTTGTTCCCCACACGAAGGGGAAATGGGTTGTCATTAGCGTTTATCATTAAGCTTGCTTGTACGTGCGGGGAAGACGAAGAAAACGTAGACAAAGATTCGGGGTCATAAAATATTTCATATGAGAACTCTCCGTGTATTTTCAAAGACTTGAGCGTTTTAGTATTGTTAGGGTTCTTCTCAGCCATTAAAATGTAATTATGAGATTAATTCTTATACAAGATGTTGCTTGCGACTTAGGTTATCGTGAGAACACCAAGCTTGTCTCTGGAATATTTTATAACAATCATCATCATCAATTTAAGAGCCACGCTCTTATCAGCATTTTCCGTGTTACTTTTTTAGGGAAAAATAGGGCAGTGGATTCCCTCTTGCCTTCCGCCCTATAACTAAAAGAATATATTTTATAACAATATATTCTTTTTATTATGTTATTCTATCGTGTGGTTGAAAATGTGTTGTTTGTGATATGTGTGGTAAATAAATAAATAAATAAATATCAACTGATTATTATTAAAGCATCGTTTGTTAGTAGTACTTCCTACCTAAGTAAGTAATAATGGTTAAATTTGGTATTGTGGCAGCCCTGAGACGTCACTCACACAGTTGCACGTGTTGATAATGTCAATGTATAGTGTCTGTGTTAAACGAGGTCGTTTGTATGAAGTATCCGGGGTGGTAACAGACTCCGTGGTCTAGTGGTTAGAGTGTTAGGCTCACGATCTGGAGGTCCGGGTTCGATTCCCGATGGGGACATTGTCGAAATCACTTTGTGAGACTGTCCTTTGTTTGGTAAGGACTTTTCAGGCTTGAATAACCTGATTGTCCGAAAACGTAAGATGATTCCGTGCTTCGGAGGGCGGCTATTAGCCGTAAAAACACCTCCACCAACCCGCAGTGGAGCAGCGTGGTGGAATATGCTCCATACCCCCTCCGGTTGATTGAGGAGAGGTCTGTGCCCAGCAGTGGGACGTATATAGGCTGTTTATGTGTATGTGTCTGAGGTACCTACTCAGTTGTCGTCGCTACATCTTTCCCGCATCAACGCTCCATTTAAGAGATCCCTTCCGAAAAGCCGTTCGTTTCCGTTACACACTTTTGCTTTTACCAATTAATCAATTCAGCATCGAATTCGTATCATTCGTTGTGTTATGTCGGAGGTTATCAACAGAATACATCGATCATGTCATCCCCTTCTTGAGGGTGAAAAGCATTCACATAAAATCACTCCTATTTCGCGTAAAGTAAGGAGAATCCATTTTGACACTCACACTTGATATAAAAGCGAGACAATCGGGGGATTTTCTTTACGGTTTTTACATGGCATCACGCCTGTGTCCCTGATGGGGTAGCCAGAGGTGTGTAGGTAGTATAAACACCTCCTCGCCAGCTTAGTTATATAATAACAACACACATACATAATTGTTTTAACAGACAAATATCAACAACTGCTGAATATACTATGGAAGAAAAGAAGTAGATAGATTATGAAGATGAAGAGGAAATAGAAGTAAGGAATTGCGACTTGCTTTGCCCTTTAAAGGACTCCAATGACGAAGCTCTCCTAATGCTTTCAGGCAGAGAATTCCACAGATGGACAGCATGCACTGTGAAAGACTTGTAGCAGAAAATTGAGGAATGGGAAGGAACAGGATATAGCAGTCTCCGACGATGAATTGGTAACCACCCAAGCTTCGCACGATAGTCTGAAAATGTAATGCATTTGTGTATGTCTCTCTGTCCTATGTCGAGGTGGTTTTACGGTACCCTACGTAACACATCGATCATTTCATCCCCTGTGAGGGTTGTTCGCTTTGTGCGATGCAATCCGGGGTTAGTGAAACATGAGGGTATTATATTAGGTATGCTCATTTGTTTTATTCGTTGTACAAGATTATAGCCTGTGGGGTTGTGTGGGTATCAACATACCTTAGAGTTTTCAGTAGATATGTTACTGTAAAAGCTCGAACTACGGTAAATCTTAAGATTTAAGTGTAAGTCTTAGGATTTACCGACTTGAGTTGGTAAATGTAAGTATTTTTAAAAATACGACGATTTTTTTCGAGCTTTTACCATTCGAATTCAGTATCTTTTACCGCTGTCAGCTGATAGATGTTGGTTTTAGGAATAAAACAATGAATAATTCTTTATTTTAATGAACTATTAGATAAAACAGGTACATAGTATTGTAAAGGTATGATAGTAGATATAATTTAAATAAGTTGGTATTAGTTAAAATGTTTTTTTTTTAATTTTTTAAAATGTGTTTAGTTTAAATACCAACTTATTTAAAATATTTTGAAAAAAAAAACACATAATAGGTATATCTCTGAATATCTCAATCTCTATCATATCTCAAAGTGAGAGACGAGCGTTCTACCAACTGAGCGACCACGGGTCTATATTATGTGTATTTCAATGTATCTGTCACTGTAACAGCTCGAACTGCAGTAAATCCTAAGATATTCCAGTAAAAGATCTACCAATTTCTAATGGTAAATGTCCCAAAAGTTTTGCGATTCGAATTGATTCCAATGACTGACCTCGTGAACCATGGTTTCAGGGTTACTGAGCCGCTGAAGGATTCTCATATCTGGCTAATGTAACGACTACTTAGGTATAATTAATTGCAATAGTAGCTGAAGTCGAATGCTGTACCGCGAAATGATGATGCTTAATCCTATAGACGAGAGTCTATTCACAATAAGATTCGTAAAACCGCTCCGTTCGGCCTAAACCAACTCAAACTCAGACACAATCGAAACTTCGCAACAAGCCACACGGTAAACTTATAATCACATTCGAAGCAGGAATCGAAGTCATTGCCTCGTTTATTAGAGGCGCACTTCACCGAAGGAAATCCGCAATGGTACTTGAAACTTCTACCATTTTACGCTCAACAGTCTTAACACGCCACGTTCGAGCTGTTCAAACTTTCAATTTGGTCGTTTTGATAAATTTAAAACATTTTCTGTGGAAGTTTATTTAGTTTTTTCAATCATCATCACCAGCCCATTAACATCCGCACTGCTGGGGCACGGGCCTTCCCTATGGATGGATAGGGAGATCGGGCCTTAAACCACCACGCAGGCCCAGTGCGGATTGGTGGTTGTTAACGACTGCTAATGCACCCGGGACCAACGGCTTAACGCGCCTTCCGAAGCACGGAGGAGTTCGGGATGAATTTTTTTTTTTGTGGTCACCCATCTTATGACCGGCCTTTGCGAAAGTTGCTTAACTTCAACAATCGCAGACCGAGCGCGTTAACCGCTGCGCCACCGTTTTTTCAATTATCACATGAAATATATATTTGACTACCCCATTGGGATATAGTTATGAGCTTAAATCCATCGTAAGATGAACTTAGCACCTACACCTCACCGAGTTATCTGTTAGACCAACGTGGTGGTGAACCGTATCGCCGCCTATAATGGTCGAGCCAATTGTGTTAGTGAAAACTGCACTTAAGATTAATCGATAACTCATTGCCCAAGTAGCATTCGGGGTTCTATGTAAGATGTCTAGTCGTTCACATGTACTCTACAAGCTGTGTATGTCAGCTGTATATGAGCTGTATAGCTTGCTATAATGCTTTTATTGAACCAGTTTGGGCACAAATTAGACAGCCTTAAGTTCACTATGGCTGTACATTAGAAGTATAATAGCATTATAATAGCAGTTTAAGTAGTAACATCGGACTTAAGGCTGACTTACGGCACTATATGGAACGCAGTGTGAACCATACAACGTACATGAGTGTAATAAAGAGTAATAAGTGGCTAAATACACAGCCTTCACAGATAAAATCGGACAAAAGTACTCCAGTAAGCTACCTTAAATTCACTTGTGTCCTAAATTATTTCCACATTTTAATATATTAGTTTGACAATTGTACGGAGTGCACGGATTCGGGGCAAACTAACTCCGGCGGATTATTATTATAATATAACACGCGATTAGTACCTGTTTTATATACCATAATCATGTTAATGCCATGGGAATGCAACTTTATCGTGAAATGTATACACATTGACAACTAAAAATTTCACGCGCCTCTGTAAAAACGCTTTATTCATTTTGAAATATTTTAAAACTGGCTGAGAGGAAAATTTACATTTTCAGTTTTTGATATTTTATTGGCATTATAATTATACTACGGTAATTAATTTTAACATGAAACCAAAACTCATTCGCTCTATCTGCGTATTTTCTGATAAATCTGCATTAATCTTGTAGATTTATTTGGTAAATATTTTAGGTTACGTAGAACAAAATGGTGGAAATGAAATACGGCTATGTGAACTGTTATAACTCCTATTTAATGCGGTGAGCGTATATTAGGTTCACATGTGTTCTGTTAGAATGCTGTTATCTATATGAAGTCCCACATTTGTACCACTACAGCGCCAATGTCAATTAATTTATTCTAATGTGAACTTATGTACAGCTTTAAGATGTAGTTCAGGACAATTGTGTAAGTATCTTTAATTCTTTCTTCAAATACTGAAATTTTAGAGATCCGCAATAAAAAATATTAATGGCCGTTAAATGCCCAGTTAAAAATGCCCAGTTACTTATAGTCAAGTATGAATACCTAAAGTACAAATTTTGTAACAAACTAACAAAAATCACCTTTTCGTGTGAGACACACAGTTGGCGTCAGAGTATTAAACACTACTCTGTTCAAGGAGGTATTTAAAATAATGTAAACAAACTAGATAAACAGGGACAACATTATGCCCTGCGACAGAAAAGGACAGAAAATAATTTGTTTGCAATCACCATACTCTGATATCTGTATATTTTGAAGGGAACTTTCAGGTTAAGGCATAATATTTTCCTCTGCATCATGTACGGACCCACCAACAACGGTTGCAATGGCGCTTGGGAAAAAGTGTAATAGAATATCACATTCACATTCATGTTCAGCTTACAGCAAATAAGAGTAGTACTTGTGGACAAATAAACTGCTATTGATGTTAATGGACAACACATATGGTCTTTCTAACAGCCTAGAGTCCACATGTGAATCATTTAAACACTTCTGTACAGATAGTAAAAAAAGGTTATTTTAAGTATCACAAACATGTCCTAATACAGCTACTGGCTGTATAACAGTCTAAAACAAGTAAACATAACAGCCTTTGGCTTTATAAATGACCACAAATGTTATATTAAAATGCTAGCTCTATAACATCGAACAAATAGGCCGTTAAACAGCGGTTGCCGTATCTCTACCCTCCTATAATGCTCTTAGTCAGAAAGCTGACTAAAGGATAGTTGTTAGAGTATTATAACACCCATAATCGTATAAAAGTATTACTCTACACTTCTATACGTCCCTTAGACAGGTATAGGTGTAATTAATTGCAATAATGTAGCTAATACATCAAGAGTGAACTGTAGTAATGCTTTAAGTTCACCTTGGAACTAAATGTGTACTCTTAAATGGAACAAAATGCTACTTGGGTGGTGCCAGTCCGGGATTTCAACCGGTGCTCCTCGTGTGAGAATTTTGAAAGTATACCAGAAAATTTAGGCTTAGTTATGTAAAAGAAAGTTTTTTTTTTATTATAAAAGCAAGCTGTATTAATACAAAAACATCTTAAGAGAAGCTTTAACTTTGCCCTTAAAAAACTATTGTCTCTATACATCGACATTACTTCGTTTTCCAACTGCAGATTTGTTTGTAATTTGTTTGTAAGTTGTAATTTCAACTTGACACCTTCACGCGTTTCCGGATAAAAAGGTCTTGACAGTCAGACAGACAGACCTTTTTACGTTTGTAACTCTAAAAACATTTACCTAGTCGACAACAATAATGCTTACTTACCCTACTCTGACAGGGAGAATGGCTTAGTGACTGACCACCCGTCCCCCTACATGCTGGAGATCGAAGCCCACAATGTAAGCCGCTTTACAATAACGTAACCTACACAAAATCAGAGTGTTTTTGGGACGATAATTGTGTTCTTTGAAATGCAATTATTCTTAACATTTGTCTCAAATGTCTGCTTAAATGGTGAGAACACGAAAGTCGGAACAGGAAAATGAATTGTTTTTTTTTTAATATAGAATTAACAATAATCTTGTACACCACATCACTAATTTCAGAGCCACGCTCTTGTCGTCGTAACATTCTCCGTTCTGGTCTATCAAGGGCCAATTCCTTTACTTACTTATAAGACACGAACTACCCAGACTGTGCTGGTTTCGTAGGTTCGAATCCAGCACAGTGATTGTCGAATTTGTTTTAGAATTCGTGTTTGGATCAAAAATGATTATCACGTGCTCAATGGTGAAAGAAAACATCGTGAGGAAATCCACATCCCCGAAAAATGCAGTCGGAGGTATGTGACCTAACCTGTATTGGGTTGGTCATACAAGGCAGTCGCTTCTGTAAAAAACCTGTCAAATCTTCAGGTTAGGTAAGAGGGCCTTGTGAAAAACGGGAGATGACTTCGAATTTGTTCCATGTATGTTCCATGCTCTTCTTGGTCTTCCCCTTCCTCTCTTTCCCTATAGATTCCCTTCTATGATATTTTTAATAAATTTATAGTCTTAATGCACCACCCAAATCCCCTGGTAGTTGCGGCTTCCGAGTACATTCCGCTTAGGGACGGTACTGAAAAGTATCGGCGTCCGAAGGACGTAATAATATATACGATCCCGACGACGCGATTACTCTAGCCATAGAGGCAGCCAATCAGCTCGCGACACCAAACACTTCAGGACCCCGATACCGACCCCGCCGGCGTGGTCGACGATTTCCCTCATTCAGCGCTTATCGCTATCGACCCACTAGGGTCGATTAATTCTTTCAAATATTTTTCCTCTCAGACGACGCCCTGAGCCGAGGTTCGCGCCCAACTGGGCACCCTCAGGCCTGTTGTCTTAAACGTTGTACCGGGTGAGACCCTTCAGCGCTCCCCATTTGTCCGGCCAAGTAGTTAATGCCATCTGCGGCAAATCTACAATAAGTCACGTCAAAAAAAAAAAAAACAGTGATTTTATGTTTTGTTCGTTTTAACTTCAAAATAACAGCGTAAATACCTTAATGTACTTAGGCCTTATCTAGTTTAAGATCAGGTAAATCGTACAATGTAACTCTTGCACTATAGTTTAATGCCCTAACAAATAGGATCCGATACTTAACCTCTTTATGTGATCGTAAATGTGAGCTCTGGGGATATGGGTTTTGCGCACATTATTGCCTGCGACTGGGTAGAAACTTTGTTAAAGTAAAATTAAGGATTGTTTATAAGTAAATAAGAATAAAAAAATAACTTCAATATTAAAGGTGAGAAGCCCTGAGGTTTCTCACCTTTAATATTAATGATATCAATCAAAAAATATAAATCGATAACAAAACCGCGTTTAGCGTTCAGGGCGCTGCTGGGGCTGTCGCTGGACGCTGTAGCGCCTCTGGTATGTTCTGCGAGGCGCGCGTAGACGACTTCCACGCGATCATGCGTAAGCGCTGTGCGTCTCTGTTGCGCCGAGCGCGTGCCAACCCCAACACCATCATGAGCGCACTGGTGGACCGGTACGACTCGCCGCTGCTGAACCGCTGGGTGCAAAAGCACGCTGTTAGGTACATAGCTGCCCGCGGCTTCGGTGATTCGGGCCGGCCTCATGTAGTTTATTTTCATGTTGTCGTCTTTCGAATCTGTTACTAATACTAGGTTAAGCTTTTTGTTACTAACTAAATATGAACTAGATTCCGAAATAAATATGTTGAATTTGAATTTGAAAAACGCATGCAAATATTACTACCTACATGTTGGCCTATTGGAGATGTCCCTAGAAAAGGTTCAGTACGATCTACTCTGAACCGGCATGCGTATGAAACAATTTATGAATGTGGAGGAAGTAAGAGAAGTGTGTCAGGATCGAACCAAATGGAGTTCCATAGTCTTTGCTTATCCCGGTAGGAAATAGGCGTGAGTTTACATATGTATGTAAGTTGGCCTATTCGCCCAACATGCTCAAACAGGGACCAAGCCACAATATGTTACATCCCGTAAACATTGAGTTACCAACCACAAGAGGATTATGTTTAGGTACCTTACGTTATTTCTGTAGCCTTATCAATGTCCCACTGCTGGGCAAAGGCCTCCCCTTCTCTTTCCAACCCTCCCTGTCTTGGGCATGGTTCCGCCAGGTGTGCCGGAAGGCGTCCAGCTCGTCCCTCCATCGTCCTCGTGGTCTACCTCGACGTCGACGACCCTGTGGGGACCAATCAGTTGTAATTTTGGCCCACTTTTCCGGATGCATACGGCAGACATGTCCCGCCCATTCCCACTTCAGTTTAGCGGATTTTTCTCCGACATCTGCCACTTGAGTTCTGGAGCGCAGTGTCGTGTTTCTAACGCGATCGATCAGTTTAACGTCTATACCTTCACGTAATCTATAAGCAAATACGTCTCGATCCCTGTTGAATTAGTGGTTATTCTGATATCGTTACTTGCGCCACAAATCCTCAATACACAATCGGATCGCCCCCACCTGCTCTCGACCCTGTTACCTGCTCAACCTATATACAGGGTGTTAGTGACTACGTACTGAATGCTAAAGGGGATCTTCTTCATATCGTGTGAGTTGTGAGGTGGAATACCAACCTCATCAACCCTAGTATCAGGGTTATTATTGAGCCGCCAAAGGCCCCTTGGCTTATGTAGCGACTACATTCTTAAATCAGGAAGTAATAACCGGGACAACGGCTTAACGTGCCTTCCGAAGCACGGATCGGCTTACTTTCGGACAATCAGGTGATCAGCCTGTGTCCTAACCAAACTAGGGATCACAAAGTGATTTTTAGTGATATGTCCCCACCACGATACGAACCCGGGGCCTCCAGATCGTGAGTCCAACGCTCAACCAACACCAGGGTGGATGACGTTGGTACTCCACCTCACAACCCAAACGATAGAAGAAGAGTATTATTTTGATAATTAGCCGATGATACTAAGGTTTTTAGATTTCCTGTGATAAGGAGGTATCTCCTTGTATGATTTGAATTATTGCTCTGCAGGTTATAATACACAAGACGACCTTTTAATATATTTTCGCGGAGCTCCTTATGTCGTAATGTTTGCGGACGAGGCGTGCAAAGTTGAAGTATGAACTATTTGATCATGTTTCGCGCTCATTTGGCCCTTCCAACCTGTTTCTTTTATTCCATGGATACGACCAACATGACAATTCCACGATTTCGATTCAGACTTTTATTCCGATTCACTGTTGTAAAGCTATATTTACTGAGCGCATATTGAAAGCTTTTACCATCGAATCCTGTTTCACTCTCAATTAGCTATTTTCAGCCTTCAATTCGGCTAGACACAATTAAAGCTCAATTTACATAAGCATTGGTCGATTCGACTTCCTGGCTACTGAACTATTTACTCATTAATAGAGATGTGCTAACTAGATCTGTCGATTAGCTGGCCCGATGAGTCGACTCGTTGGCTAATCCGTCATTTAGTGCGGTGTTTTTTAACGTGACTTATTGTGGGTTTCCTGGAATCAATTTAGTGCGGTAAATAGGCAAAGACAAGCAAATTCCAATCCCATTACAGGCATAAATAATTTTTGAACTTGACTTCGAATTCATGTTTGGATCATAAATTATTATCACGTGCTCAGCGGTGAAGGAAAACATCGTGAGGAAGCCCTCATTACGGAGAAATGCGTTTCAGAGGTATGTGACCTAACCTGTATTTGGCTGGTTTTCCCTTCAGGTTGGAAGGCCGGAAAAAACCGGACCTGTCGAATCTTCAGGTTGGGTAAGCGGACCCTGTGAAAACGGGATAATGCTAGTGAGATGAAATAGGCAGACATTTTTGAATAGGCCAATGCTGACACTCTATTCAAAAATCTCATTCTATCGAGCATAACGCGTAAGTGCGAGCGAGACAAAGTCAGCGCGCTCTCCCCCTTACTCTTTACCGGCTTACGGCCATTTCAAAATTAAAGTTAGACCTATAGGGGGTGAGGTCGACAGGCGATACGATTTGGTGCGGGGCGGAGAGTTACCATTCTATACGAAGTTTTATTCTTTGTTCTATACTAGTGGCTAAACATGTTAAATGACACAAATGGCTCTGTCGGTTTTAACGACACGTCTGAGAATTAAGCAGCGGAACGCGTTGTCTTTACTTCGCTCCCAGTTTAGTATAAAATAATTGTATATCCATAAATTAATTTATTTATACAGTATGTTTGTGATATCGTAACAATATACCAAGGGAATGGTTCTAAGTTAATATCAAGTGGAATTTTCCGTCGGAAAATTAATGAAAATTTTTATGTTTTTTTTTTACATTTTTATTTAATACTTTTGTAACGGAAAATTCCACTTGGTAAAAACTGAGAATCGTGGTCTGAATCAACTAAAATTTTTGTTACGATGTCACTAACACCCGATTTTGTGACTTAATTTTCTGTTATCTTCCCTCTGACGACACTTATTTATCCGGACAAATATTGATCATACTTTGTAATGAAAATCGGTCAATTAAACTAATTAATTTTCTCCGGAAATCCTGAAGTCGGCCATACTCATTTGACGGGAAACTGTGTGAGTGAAACGAGATCCAACAAAGGGAATGAAATTTAATATTAATTGGTCTCATGGAGTGGTCATTAATAAATTAAGTGAAGCAGACATCAATCAATGGGTGGAACATTTACATAATATACCTTCGTACGAAACCAAGTAATAGGTACACTTTTTATGTATTTTGTCTGGATAATGCTAGGGAGATGAAATAGACAAAGACATTTTTGAATAGGCCAATCTGGACACTATTAAAAAATCTCATTCATATCGAGCATAACGCGTAAGTGCGAGTGAGACAAAGTCAGCGCGCTCTCCCCCTTACTCCTTAGCGGCTTACGGCCATATCAAAATTAAAGTTACACCTATAGGCTAGAGTGAATAGGCATTAGCTAGGTAAGCTTGATCCATCCTAGACCACATCGTCACTTAACATCAGGTGAGATTGTTGTCAAAGGCGAGTCTAGAAATATATGTCCACTGAAATACGAATTTACTGTCAACCTCCTTTCTAAACAGACATCGTAACGGAACTTTGAAAGATAATTCAGACCATGATTGTGATTTGATATCAAGTGGAACTCCCGCGCGAAAGTATGAAACTAACAATAGATTTAAAATATCAAAAATTTTCGTGAATTTTCTGACAGGAAATTTGGCGTAATATCAACTCAGAATCATGGGCTAAAACATCCTCGTCAATATTTGTTACGGTGTCTCTAACACCCATTCGCATTTGTATGGCTACCTGTACATACTTGTGGTGTGTAAGTGACATCGTAACGAATACTGAGGGGAATGATTCAGATCATGATTCTGAGTTAATATCAAGTGGAATTTTCCGTCGCAAAATTCATAATGTGTTATCTTACTTTTGAGAATCATGATCTGAATTATTCCCCTCAGTATTCGTTACGATGTCACTAACATCCTATATAATATAACGGCCCTTACAAGCTGCTCACATTAGCGATCACTCGCCCGGCAAAGTACGTGTTTTGTGCAGATCCAAAAACATCAGACACTCCTCGACGTACTAATTAAAACATGGACACATTCAAACGAAACCGCTGTAAAGCGAGCTTATGACGAGCCGCGCTTACATTTCTTTTTTATTAAAAACTAGCTACCCGCCCCGGCTTCGCTCGGGTTTAATGCTGAGGAAAAAAATAAATTATTTACGACATCACATTAAAAACCTCAAAAATTACAGTATTTCTCCACTATTTAATGGATTTTATTGTACATATAAACCTTCCTCTTGAATCCATTAAAAAAACTGCATCAAAATCGTTTGCGTAGTTTTAAAGATTTAAGCGTACACACATAGTTATATAGAGACAGAAAAAGCGACTTTGTTTTATACTATGTAGTGATTCATGATACAACCGACTAGAGGAAAACGTAGTCAAAATAACATATTTTTTTACGAAGTAGGTCATTATCCCGTTTTACACAGAGTCCGCTTACCTAACCTGAAGATTTGATTGGTCCGGGTTTTACAGAAGCGACTGCCTGTCTGTCTGACTCCAACCCGCAAAGTTAAAACCAGCTCAGTACAGGTTAGGTGACATACCTACGAAAATACATTTCTCAGGAAAGTGGGCTTCCTCACGATGTTTTCTTTCACGGCTGAGCACGTGATAACCATTTATGATCCAGACATGAAATCGATAACGAATTCGATAATTATTGGTTTAGGCCGGTGTTGCATTTTTTTATTCTAATATCAAATTAAATTATCAAGCTAAAGGATGGGACTAAGTCAGATTTTACATTTCATGAATGTAAATGGAAGGCATTTCAGACGGAATTACAATTAATAGCATTGATTGCAGTGCCTTAAACTGCGTTCTATCACCCGTTAAGATCTAACCAGACCTCTCAGTGTTGCAGCCGAGACTAAGCGTCAGCTCACACTGAGATGCGACGCGACGCGACGATGCCCGTACATTTGAATAGAGCAACTCAAAATATACTTTATCTATTTTTATTTTATATATTTATTATTATTGAGCCTTCAGTAACACTGGTATAAATGCCATGTCCTGCAAAATTGCATAAGCAATTTGACTGCAGGATCAGAGTCTCACTAAGACATGGTTTAATTACAAAAATTAAGAAATAGTACCTGTTAAATTAAATCTAATAAATATTTTTCAACGTTTTTTTAAACATTTTTGGCTCATTTTAAATGTTCTCAGGCAAACTGTTGATGAGATAAAGTATGCGCCTGAGGCCATTGATCTAGTATTATACTTATTATCTATTTTATTTACTATTACAGATGCATTTGGTTTATTGTGGTTATGTACTAATAATAAAACTACTACTATACAAAACCAACCATATAGAGAACCGGAGAGGAAATATGATTGGCCACCTGATACGACACGATTCATTTATAACAAACATTATAGAAGGAAAAATTGAAGGGAAGAGAGGAAGGGGTAGACCTAGGATAACATTTATGAAACAAATAAAAGAGAAGGTGCAGGTCGTGTCGTATCGGGAGGTGAAGGTTTTGGCGGGAAGAAGAGAGGAATGGCGGTTACTCCACCGACAAGAGCGCAGCTCTTAAATAGAGAGAGAGAGAGAGAGACTAATAATAAATATTTATGTTTCAAACTGACATTGACAGGTAGTTTATTTACAACACAAAACGATACACATTTCATTTTGAGAATTCAGAATACGGTGCACCATACAGCGCTGCGCCTCGAGATGCCTCGCAGCGTAGCGCGACGTATCGTGGCGCAGCGGTGCATTGCCAGTACGCGCGGCGTGTAGAGGTCGTGCTGAGTCTCGAGATGCCGCGCGACGCCGTGAGCCGCAGCCTGAGGCTGTAGCGACTTGTCTACTATTTCCGTTCAGACTTTAGAATTGGTGCAGTTCGGTCGAGTGCCCGAGTGAAAACATAATGATAGACTGCAATCTTGGTGTACGCACCCGCCACATGCGCTTGCAAATGGCAGACTGCACCCGCGGCGAGTCTACGATGCGTCTTGTGACGCAGCGGCGCAGCGCGAAATCATTGGCCTCTTCGAGTATCGTCGCGTCGCGTCTCGGTGTGAACTGGCCCTAAAATTAAGCTAGAATCAGACAGCCAGACATTGCTACGAGCGATTTAGCTAAGCGAGCTTCCTTATAGCACGAAACTATAAAGACAATCCCCGTGTAGAACTATTGCAGACTACAGGAACAAAGGGAACTGTTCTATTGGGCTGGGTGTTAGTGAACCGGGATACTGGGGCTATGGGCTATGGCGCCTGTTCATCAAATATTATTGTTCATGCAATATTGGCCTTGCACAGTGGCCCCGATTCCTGCACACACCTCCTAATTTTATTGTAAGTTATACCCGTTAGTTTCTTCAATGAATACCCTAGGCAAATTATAGGCATCTCGCTATATGTATATGCAGCCGTTTTCACGTGTGCTGTCAACTTAATTCTGCCCAGTTATCTGCCAATGTAAAATTATCAGAAAGTTGTTTTAAATTTGCGCTTAAAATTGACGTGTAAATTTTATGCCTGTCGATTACATGTTCCTTTCGTTTTCGACGGATAATAAAAGGACAACTTATCGCTTTAAATAAAATTAGATGATATGTACAGGTATCAGCACCAATATCATAGGCCAGTTTCCAATTAGTTAAATCAGTTACTTTTTACTAAACGTCAAAACATGAAATTAGTATGAAAAAGCACGCTGTTTTTTTTGACGTGACTTATTGTAGATTTGCCGCAGATGGCATTAACTACTGGCCGGACAAATGGGGAGCGCTGAAGGCTCTCACCCGGTACAACGTTTAACACAACAAGCCTGAGGGTGCTCAGTTGGGCGCGATCCAAGCACACTGTGACGTCATAGAAAAACGTGAAAAAATGTCGGACTTATTATTACGTTTTTTTTTATTAAAATTCATAAATAAGTTTACATCTTTATTCAGTTATCAGAATTTTATAATTTATCTTGAACCTGGTAGACGACCTAATTGTAACACATGAATTTTGCCATTATTTTCTCACATGTACTAGTATAGAACGACAACGCCTCGCTCCCCGCCAGCGTCTGCGTTAGGTTTACCTCACCCCCTCGAACATAGTTAAGACTTGAATTGTATGGCGTCAGACATCACACACACAGATGCGCGTGTACGATAACGTCAATGTGTAGTGTCTGTGTAAAACGAAGTTCTTTGTATGAAGTGTCTGGGGTGTGCTCAGATTTGTACGACTATGTTATGTAAGCATAAGGCTAGCATTCATTCGTCTGGGACCGGGTCCGTGTCTCGGCATAATTCGCGAGCTTCCTCATAAGTACTGCTTATTGAGAGCACTATTATAGTAAAATATTAGGAACACCTGCTGAATGCGCGGTTCGTTTTCCCTCTGGTTGAGTATTTCTGTGTTTTGTTAGTTTGTTACAGAGTAATCTCGGTTTTTGAAGCTTGTTTTATTAACTTTATACAGTAAGGGAGGGAATTTTTTTTACTGACACCGTAACGAAAAAATGAGAACATCTACTTGATTGTACTAAAAACGATGGTAGGTGTTTCTGTTGTATGATTTTGAGTTTTTGCTGCTTTTCTTCGCGTTGTTTGATTTACATTGATAGTTTTTAATGTGTCATTTTTATTTTAAATCTGGGTTTTATACAGCTTTAAGCACAATATGGGATTGAAAATTTTCATTAATATTCCGATTGCAAGTTTCGATTGATATCACCTCAAAATCATGGTCTGAATCATCTCCCAAATTTTTCATTACGGTTTCACTAACTCTCTGGGTTACAACTTTTATTTTTTGTTTTACATACTACTATTGGGAGCATGATGTAAAATGCAATCCTTATACACGTGCACCTATATTTTAATTTATACCGAAATTAGTTTTTATCATAAAACTGTGCTTACGACATGTTTTTTTTTACAATAAATAATAAGATACACAATAAAAAAACACACGACTTTTTGTTAAAACAAAAATATGCACATATTTTTACAAGAATAAAGGTGCCAATAAGTAAAAAAAAACACAAAAAAATCCTTAATAAACGTCTGAATATAAGTATGAGAAAATGAAGAAAATCTCTCCCGCTACAAAGGAGAAAAAGCCTTCTAATCCGGAAAGTCACGACGCCATTGAATACTTAAAAAAGGCAGGAAGTGAATCAGCAATAAAGTATATAAAGCTGCCCACACACGGCAGACAATCGCCGACCGATTTAAGTTGGCGAAATTTAAACGGACATAATATTTCAATTTAACAGGAAAAAATACATTTTGAAAACCAAAAACATATCATTAAAAATAAGGAAACGGTTTATTAAATCATATATTTGGAGCATTGCACTCTATGGAAGTGAAACGTGGACTATGACACAGAGAGACAGAGAGAGATTGGAAGCGTTTGAGATGTGGTGTTGGCGAAGGATGGAGGGTATAAGCTGGACTGAAATGGTGTCAAATGAAAAAGTGCTGGAAAGAGTTGAAGAAAAGAGAACCATATTGAAGACTATAGAGAACCGGAGAGGAAATATGATTGGCCACCTGATACGACACGATTCATTTATAACAAACATTATAGAAGGAAAAATTGAAGGGAAGAGAGGAAGGGGTAGACCTAGGATAACATTTATGAAACAAATAAAAGAGAAGGTGCAGGTCGTGTCGTATCGGGAGGTGAAGGTTTTGGCGGGAAGAAGAGAGGAATGGCGGTTACTCCACCGACAAGAGCGCAGCTCTTAAATAGAGAGAGAGAGAGAGAATATTTCAATATTACATTTTAAAATTCGAACGAACTATGTGAAGGTTCCAAGCTTTTTTGCCAAATGGAACGTTTTTTTTTTGAGCCTAAGCAGGATGCTCACTAGCAATTTAACGTGTGCGTTGAATTAATAAATCAGTGACTAAAGTTTATTTTTACTATATTAACGTCGAGGGGGGGGTGAGGTAAACCTAGCTCAGGCGCTGGTGGGGAGCGGAGAGTCGCCGTTCGATACGTGGTATTATTCCTTATTCTATGGGATCAGTTATCACGCGTTTCCCGAATGGATTTTTAGATCTATGAAATTCAGTAATGTGTGGGTAGCCTTACACGCGCGAATCGTCTATCGAGAAAATTCCCATATTTCAATATGATGTGCGGTTTGCTGACGACATACGTCAGCTATTCCTTGAGCTTCCGATGTGGGTTAGATGATCTGTTATTGAAGGTAACAGTTCTATTGAGACTGGTTAGACAAACAGGAACTGTGGTAATCCCCGTCGGGTTAGTAGAAAACTAGTCCACAATTTCATCAAAAGTGCTTACAAGTTTCGCTTTGGGATGTCGTTATCTTTAGGTAATGTCTGAATCAATAGATTCTGGACATGACGTTTTTTATTTTTTTATTTTTATTGAAATTCTCTGTTTAGTGTGTGTGCGTGTGTGCCTGTGTGTGTGCGTGTGTTTGTGTACGGGTGGGTGTGTGTACTGTGTACGTGTGTGCGCGCGTGTGTCCGTGTATTTGTGTGTGTGTGTGTGTGTGTGTGTGTGCGTGCGTGCGTGCGTGCGTGCGTGCGTGCGTGCGTGCGTGCGTGCGTGCGTGCGTGCGTGCGTGCGTGTTTGCGTGTGTTGAATTTATTTTTATCTAGGCAGATTTATTTGTTTTTTTAAATACCCTCTACACTTCGTCACGTTGACGTTAACGGTTCAGCCATCGAAACGTCGTGACAAAGACAGATTGCAAATTAGACCTGTCGATACACTGCAGTGCAAATAAATGGTGCACTGCCTATTGTAATTACAGTTGTCTCTTGTCAACTTGTCAAGCTCTTAAGTGTGTAGTTTGTTCAAACAGTATGTTTCGTAAACAGCTTACTGTTTTTTTTTGTATTTTCTACCGTGTTAAGAAAAAGGACAAAAAATGGAATGGAATGAAAAATGAAAAATATAAACTTTTTTCTTGTTAAGTGTGGTATACTGGTACGGTCACGAGTACTAATATGTATTCACTTTGAAACCATATCACATTAACTTTTTCGACAAATTAAACCGTAAGTCTCATTAAATATCAAATATGATAGTGCGAGAGGGTTCTAACATGGGTACAGTCATGAGCAATATCATGTGCCCACTATAGAACCTTGTCGCATATCATATTTGACATTTAATGAGACTTACGGTTTCATTTGCAAAAAAGATAATGTGACATGGTTTCAAAGTGTATAGGATTAGTACTCGTGACCGTATTGTTCATGACTGTACTACTTGGCCATGCCAATCGACACGTCTAACCATAAAGTCTTACTTATATGAAACAGACAAGAAAAAAACTAATATCGTGTTTTTTTCATTGCAGATAGCCTGTTCAACTTCCAAGGTAAGTTTTTTTAAAAAATCTCAAAACTATTAAAATAAAACTTTATTATTTTACGTAAATTAGTTATACAAAAGTACGAACTTCAATGACACGACCCCAAACCAATATCCATTCAAATGTCAAACAAATCTAACAACAGAACGAAATAAAAAACTGTTTTACAAGAAAATCACGTTTTATTACACCGCCAGATGTGTTCAAATAAAACAATTAAAAATACAAAATGGCCGCGCAATGCATGAAAGAGCAATTAAAATAAAAATGGCGGAGAGAGTGGCGTAAGGCGGGATTTTAATAATTGAGGGCTAGATATTAGACGCTCTGGTTGGTTTGCAATTAATTTCTGGTATTCTCGAGATTTTGAATTCAGAAGAATAGAATGCAGAACGTTTTTATTCAAACGGTTTTTGTACCGAATTAAGGAGAGTTATAGATTTAGAATTAGAAAAACTTTAGACAGACCTTAGGCTACAATACATTATCTTATGTTATAAGAAGATATGATATGTTATACTGTTACTCATAAATACATTTCAGGACTGACCATTGAACTTGGCTCTCATTTCACATTCATGTTTTTGATTGGATATTTTATTTTGCGATAGACTCGAGAGTTAAATGTACAATGGTGCTAATTCCTGTAAACACCATCTAATTTTATTTTAAGTTATATATCTGTCATTTTCGTATCCGTCGAAAATGAAAGGGAGGAGTAATCGACAAGCATAAAATTTATGGAACACACGTCAATTTTAAGCACAAATCTAAAACATTCGTCTAAAAATTTTACATTGGCCAATAACCCGACAGAATTAAGTTGACAGCACACGTCAAACGTTTTGTATACCAGCGAGATACCTGTTTGATTCGCCCGGGTTATTCGTTCATTTACTCATTCTTCCTAAAATTAAGAGCTGTCAATCATCCGTCCCTTTCCTTTTCGGCGGATAAGAAAATGACAGGTATAACTTAAAGTAAAATTAGGAGGTGTCTGCAGGAATCGGGGCCAATAAGCTGCTAAAGTCCAATCAGTTTCTTGCAAAGTAATAAATTAAGTGGTTGCACTTAAGACCTCCTGGTTACGTGTCGTTTCTGTAATAGGCCAAAAACACCTACTAAAACATAATACGTACATTTTATAATTATGACAACTAATGGTTCATAATTTCACCACTGTTGACGAATAATTCGCTGGGCTCAGTGACTGAACTTTTGCCCTTTGATTGTACCTAAGAGACGTGCTAAAATAGTGCTATTATGTTAGATAGAAAAGAATCGATCGACGTAATATCGACTGGTACATCACTATGCTAATAAAGGTCACAGCACTGGCTTCCGTTTTTAGTTATCAGATATAATTCTTTACCCCGAATTGAATTCTTCACTTCTGGAACACGGGCCTTCCCTATGGATGGATAGGGAGATCGGGTCTTAAACCATCACGCGGGCCCAGTGAATATTGATGGTTATTAACGACTGCTAATGCAGCCGGGACCAACGGCTTAACGTGCCTTCCGAAGCACGGAAGAGCTCGAAACGAAAACTTTTTTTTGTGGTCACCCATCCTATGACCAGCCTTTGCGAAAGTTGCTTAACTTCAACAATAGCAGACCGAGCGCGTTTACCGCTGCGCCACCGTAGTAGAAGTCACTTATTCTACTGACCTAGTCGTTCAGTTTATTAGTTCCTAAGTAGGTATGTATGAAAAACGTTGCGCTCTAATGGTAATCGCTTTCTTCTTCTTATCGTGTCGATGGCAAAATAAATTGTATCGGCCCAAAACTTGGCAACAAGTATGGCGCTATCTGCAGCGCTCATCAGATCCTCCTGCGTACAGGTGTTCGGGCACGCAGGACATGATGTAAGATGTTCCATCGTTTGGGGAACAGTGCCGCACTTGCACTTTGATAATATAATTAAAGAATTCGCTGTTTTATTTTATTTTGTTTGGGGATCTTACAGCTTAATTCACACAGTGTTACACTTAATAGTAAGTAAAGGCCAATTACAAGCTACCACAAATAAGAAAGTAAAGCTGTACTAATGATAATTCTTGAGAGTGATGTAATTTTATGTTATACAAACTTTTTAATTTATTTTCAGGAAGTTCAGTTCTATAGTATATTTATTTTCACACAATTGCATTTATCGGTTCGCCCTCCGGTCGATTGAAGGGAGGCATGTACCCAGCAGTGGGCCGTATATAGGCTGTGTCTATGTTATGTTTCAGTTCCCGTCTGAATAAAAGTTCTATTGATTAAATTCGAAATTGCATATTTTTTATATAAAATAGTAGCTGTAGTTTACAATATGAAAGATATTAACCGTCCTCAAAAAAAAAAATTGAGTTACTTTTTAAATAAATTCGAATTCCCTTTATGTAATTGAATCTGACTTCAGCAAATAACGATGAAACATTTGTTTAATAAAGATAATGGAGCATTCATTCACTTCTCCGTAATGGTCTCCGTGGTCGAGTGGTTGAGCGTTGGGCTCATGATCCGGAGGCCCCGGGTTCGAATCCCGGTGGGGACATATCACAAAAATTACTTTGTGATTCCTAGTTTGGTTAGAACGTTACAGGCTGACCACCTGATTGTTCGAAAGTAAGATGATCCATGCTTCGGACGTTAAGACGTTGGTCCTGGTTACTACTTACTAATGTAAGTATGTAGTCGTTACAGGAGCCATGTCAGGGGCCTTTGGCGGCTCAATAATAACCCTGACACCAGGGTTGATGAGGTTGGTACTCCACCTCACAACGCACACGATAGAAGAAGACGTATGTGTATGTACAGTCATGAGCAATGTCATGTGACCACTTTTGAACCCTGTAGCACTATAATATTTGACATTTAATGACACTTACGGTTTAATTTGTCAAAAAAGTTAATGTGACATGGTTTCTAAGTGTATACATATTAGTACTCGTGACCGTGTAACTTATCTTTTCCCTAACCAGACTGTTGGCTCGACGCTGGCCAACTATTTAGTTCCGTTTAAGCTACATGGGAAGTCCTATTTCATCCGCACAAAAGACTGTCCTTGGAAACCCACACATACACTACAGAGCTCAATGGGGCGTAACAAATTTCATTTTCCAACTAAACTAGTTGGGTTCAGGAACGATAGTATAAACAACGTTTATGAGATTCCCTGTAGAAGGAGGAAAAACGCGGAAAAATGGCGGAAACAGTCGAAATGTCGAGGAAAACTGGCTGGGCGGTGAAAATTAGTGGGATTTTTTTTTGTTGTATGTCATGGAGTCACTATAGCCCTGTTGAACACAGGCTTGCTTCTCAAACGGACAGCCCCGGTTCGCACCCTACTACCAACGGCTTAACATGCACGGAAATCTTACTTTCGGACAATTTGGTGATCAGCCTGTAATGTCCTAACCAAACTAGGAATCACAAAGTAATTTTTTTGATATGTCCACACCGGGATTTGAATCCGGGGCCTTCGGATCGAACGCTAAACCACTGCACCACAGAGGACGTTAAAATTATAAAATGCTAATCAAGGAGTAATAATGAGCTGACTTACACCAATGACTTATTAATTTACCTTAAGTGCAGTTTTCACTAACATAATTGGCTAGACTATTATAGACGGCGATACACCCATAACGTTGGTCTAACAGAAAGCTCGGTGAGGTGTAGGTACTTAGTTCATCTTACGATGGATTTACCTCATGTCATAAACAACCAGTAGACGTCCCACTGCTGGGAACAGGCCTTCCCTCAATCAACCGGAGGGCGTATGGAACATACTTCACGCTGCGCCACTGCAGGTCTGTGAAAGTGTTTTTACTGCTAATAGCCAGGACCAACGGTGCGCTCCGAAGCGCGGAATCGTCTTACTTATTCGGACGATCAGGTGATTCAAGCCTGACAAGTCCTTACCCAACAAAGGATAATCTTATAAAGTGATCTCGACGATGTGAGATCTAGGAAACTGTTACAGTGACTTATTATAATGTCTATGATGCAAACATGAATTCATGAATTTGGAGCACATGAACTCATTCTGCTGCTCATTCCCCTGATGCCGGGCAGCAGCGGTATCAGTACTGGTTGGAAGCCGAGGAAATGGATTCGGGTAGGGCTCTAGCTAGAATATCACCGATTGAGAAATTGGTCGGTGTACTGCGGAACGGAAGGCGATTAGGGCAACCACCGTTCTACACGCCCTATCTATGGAGTAATGAAGGCGAATACTACACCGACAAGAGCGCAGCTCTTAAATAGAGAGCGAGAGAGAACTCATTCTAAAATAAAATTTTATTTTTCTCCAAACATGCGTAGAACTTAATTGTTTCTAGATTGTTCTAGAAAAGGGAAAGTGAAAAGAATAATTTAATTTGTTTCCATTTAACGCAAAGTGGTTAGCACGGTGAGTGCTCTTTGTTGTCACCGTAACGATAAACTTTGTCTCCATTTGTGGGCAAATGTTGTAGAAAACATTATTTTTGAAGTATATACAGCGAAGAGATATATCCAAATGAGATGTTTTGTGTACTTTTTGAGTACAAAACAACATACATAACTATAAGTACACTCACCTCACCGAGCTTTCTGTTAGACCAACAGTACTAAACAGCAATTCGTGCCAGGTAACCTAATTGTGAAATAAATCTTTGTATTGGAGCGCAGGATGGTGAAATAGAAAAAAACATCGTTGAGTTCTGCTCTACCTACCTGTAGGTTCACTTTTAGACCAGATAGTGAAATGAAATCTAAAAAAAATAATCTTTATGTCTCTTTGCTGGCACTGATCTTTCCACCGAAAGGACTATAATGCATAATCCACTAAGCTGCACTGAGGCTTCGCCTAGGTCGTTTGTATATGTGCCACTTTCACTCAAATACCTAACCCAATAAAATCCGCCATTAATCAAAACAAAACAAAACACGACACAAAATAAAACAGTCATTATTAAAACTATAAATAACGCGAAGTGAAATGCACAGACCACAAACGAAAAGTATAAATAATGCTGTACACACACAGCTTACATAAATGCGGTGCTAAAGAGTGAACAACAAATGTGCTAAAATTTAAATTCCTTCCCGCTTATAAATCAAGGGGACGGTACGCCTAAGCGGCGAAATAAAATTCGGGATACGGGTTACGGCGCGGTATAGATATACGGTAACGCAAGTTTCTGGATAAAAATATTTTCATCTTTGAAAAATATACCTAAATTAAAAGTATGTAATACATTGTTTTAAGTTTACGCGGTTATTATCATAATTAAAACACATAATAACGGGTTCTTACCGCGTTTAAATGGGGATATGAGACTCCGGATGAGACTCGGGATGTCATCCCGTGATCATGGCACTTGCAACAGTGTCGAAATATCGGGAGTCTCATATCCCCATTTAAACGCGGTAAGAACCCGTTATTATGTGTTTTAATTAAAAGTATGTAAGTTGTGTCTTTTGTCTCTCTTCGTGTTGTCATATTGTGTTTCTGTATTGTCATGTGCGCAATAAATTATTAAATAAAAACTTCCGTCGTACACAAGCTAATGATGAAAAATACACAATTATTTTCAAGTAACTTGTACCTAGTTAGGTCTCTTGTAACTTTTTCCTTTTTATTCCGTCGCAATAAAGTATATTTGAAATTCTGCAGCTGGTAATCAATACGAAAGCTAGAAATCCTGACGCTCCGTTCGCCTCAATATTACTTTAGACGCGCAACTTTTACATTAATCATTGTAGGTCCACATTTACAGAAAAAATAAGTAAATAATGCGGTTTGGATTTTAAAAGGACATTCGGTCTTGCAAATATCCCAATTAGGGTGACTACCCTAATTGACCTATGACTATAGGTACATCCATCGCAAGATGAACTAAGTACCCACACCTCACCGAGCTTTCTATTAGACCAACGAGTTAAGTGGTGAGCCGTATCGCCGTCTGTAATGGTCGAGCCAACTGTGTTAGTGAATCAATAACTCCTTTAGCGGCAATAGTAACCCAGACACCAGGGTTGATGACAAATATATATTCAGGGTGTTAGTGACATCGTAACGAATACTGAGAGGGATTATTCAGGCCATGATTCCGAGTTAATATCAAGTGGAAGATGCGGTTGTTTCGTAGCTAAATCACTGTTAATATCTATACTGGAACCCAATGTGAAGACAGAGGAAAAAAACAGTTTTGTTTAATGAGGCCTGTGACAAATAAACAAAATGGTCGCTTCACGCGCGAATGGAAAACAGAAACAGTAAAATATGTGGGAATGAGGTTTTTCTCAGTTTATATGCAGAGCTTGCCAGGGTGGGAGATTTATCTTGTTGTGTGCTTAATCTTGATTATTTTCCCTGATGGGGACTTGTTTTGATACTTCTGATACGAACACAAGCGACATAACTAAGCATTATGTCTGTATCCCCTTCGGGATAGACAGATATGAGCTAGGCATAAATCCTGGAAAGTAAGTGATACATAACATCACATTACTAATTTTAGAGCCACGCTCTTGTCGGTGTAGCGTTCTCCATGCTACTTTTTAGGTAAAAAATAGGGCAGTGGTTTCCCACTTGCCTTCCGCCCCGCACTCTGTCTGGCGCGAGTGGAATGGCGCCCAGAGTATTCTATTTCAAAGCCGTACTAGGACTCCTGGCCTCCGCCTCTGAGTAGTACTGACAGTTACTGCTGCCCTCTGATACATAACACATAATATAAATAGCCTTGGCACAGACCTCTCCTCAATCAACCAGAGGGAGTACGTAGCATCCTATCAGACCGCTCCAGTGCAGGTTTGGTTTAGAAGCCCGGGACTAAAGGCTTAACAAGTCTTCCGAAGCACGGAATCATCTTATTTGTTCGGATGATCAGCTGATTCAGCCTACAATGTCCTCCTTTCCAAACAAATGGAATATTGACACCCACTTCTTGCACTTTAATGTCCATAATTAAAAAAAATATATATGCCACATTTCTGGTGGACTAAAGACGTTACGTAGAAGCAATTCATCTCAAAAGTAAATTATATTTGACTTACAAACTAAGTGCGCAATCTCAACACTTTTCAAATAGCAATATTGCTTTTCAACGTGGCCTTAACAATAATAATTAGATTCGCTTTATAACCTCATTAAATAGAGTTCCTCATATTTACGTTGAAACTTCAACAAGTGAGCCCGCATGTCACCTGCTCATCGCAAACGATCCTTTGTTCTTCACCTATCTCTTAGCTTTGAAGGCTTGTCAGCAAAGTAAACTTGTGTGGGCTGTTTGGATTGTCCTATATTAAACATACATACATAAACTCACGCCTATTTCCCACAGGGGTAAGCAGAGACTATAGAATTCCATTTGCTTCGATCCTGACACACTTCTCTTGCTTCTTCCACATTCATTAATCGCTTCATACACGCACGCTGGTTCAGAGTAGATCGTATTAAACCTTTTCTAAGGACATCTCCAATTTGGTCAATGTAAGTCCTTCTCGGTCTTCCTCTGCCAGCCTCTTTCGCTTTATATACAGCTTTTGCAATTCTATTATCCTTCATCCGCTCTACGTGTCCAAACCAACCTACCATTCTCTTCCTATACTTCCTTCCTATCCTTCTTGTCCAATATTAAAACTAATTTCAATTTCGGTGAGATCCTTCAGCGCTCCGCATTCCAGCCAAATAGTTAATGTCATTTGCAGCAAATCTTCAATAAAAAAAAACAGCCTACATCCTTTTGATGGGCACATTACTCTCCCATGACCTTCCACAATACCCGATCCTGTGCGAGATCTATCCAGTCAATAATTAAAAAAAAAAATACACAATATTAAAACATCGATCAAAGTGACAACGATCTACAAGAACTTTAATATTATGTTACTTGCTGCTGAACCCTTCATGGGCGAGTCCGACACGCACTTGGCGGTTTTTTCCATGACGTCACAGTGTGCTTTTCATACAAATTCCATAGTAATTTCGTGTTTTGACGTTTTGTAAAAAGTAAGTGATTTGACTAGTTGGAAACTGGCGTATTCTAGTCTTGAATTCACATCAGGTACTTAGCGAGTTACTTTGATTACTTCTTCCTTGAGCATTCCTTTGAAGTTCCCCAAATTAACCTCAATAACCAATAACCACAATACCAGAAACAACAATAAAATAAAATCTAACGATCGAAACCACCAAAGAACGACAGAAGTCTAAATTTCATTCCAACGAAATACGGACGATTTTAAAAATAAGATTGGCCATCTAAAATAATTGGTACTGGCGGATTGTTGGGGAAAAATCGACCTTGTGCCTCGACGTTGGAGTTCACGATTGAGTGGGACGTGGTTGCTGACTGAGCATTGTGATTGCCGCGATTGTTCACACCATTTGGTTTGTTAGGGTTGTCACCGCAACGTTGCGAAACTTGTAACAAGCTTGCGCGAATTTCTGTCACCGTGACAGATTTGTTGGAGGTATTTGAGTTCTTTCTGGCACAAGTTGAGTTAAATTTTATGAACGTAACACGTTCACGGGTCATTGACCTTTCCTTCGTAGTCCAGTGAAGACCTGTGCCTCAGAAGGACGTTAAGCCGTTGGTCCCGGTTACTACTTATTGATGGAAGTACGGTCACGAGCATTAATATGTATACACTTTGGTACCATGTCACATTAACTTTTTTGACAAATTGAACTGTAGGTCTCACTAAATGTCAAATATGTTAGTGCGACAGAGTCCTAAAGTGGGTACATTATATTGCTCATGACTGTACATGGTCGTTACATGAGTCATGTCAGGGGCCTGTGGCGGCTCAACAATAACCCTGACACCAGGGTTGATGAAGTTGGTAATCCATCTAACCCACACGATAGAAGAAGAAGAAGATATGTATTTTAGACGTTCCGTCCCAAGAACATACTTAGGTAGTTACGTAAAATTACGTCATATGTCTATATGTCTATCTATATAATATTATACGTTGAAAGTCTCTTGTCACGTAGGTCAACTGGAAGAAATCTCTTTGTTTAGAGATAAGCTTGCCTGTACTATCTGTTTTCTTTGTATGTTTCTTGTGTCTGTTTTATTGTGTACAAATAAACAAATAAATAAATACGTCAATATATCCATGTTAGACGGGACTTCATACGATATGTGGCTACTGCTACATACTTTTTTAATAACTTGAAGCTCTGCCCTTTATTTTTGGCTGTAAGTTTATACACTGGGTGTTAGTGACATCGTAACGAATACTGAGGGGGATGATTCAGACCATGATTCTGAGTTAATATCAAGTGGAATTTCCCGTCGCAAAATTAATGATTTTTTTAGCTTTTTCAAATTATTATCAGTTCCATACTTTTGCGACGAAAAATTCCATTTGATATCAACTCAGAATCATAGTGTCAATGAGGTCTTTGGCGGCTCAATAGTAACCCTGACACCAGGGTTGATGAGGCTGGTATTTCACCTCACAACCCACACGATAAGAAGAAGATGGTCTCAATCAACCCTCAAAAGTTTTTGTTACGATGTCACTAACATCCTGTATGTAATATGTACACACCCACACTCACACAAAAAATGTTGGTCTATCAGAAAGCTCCTTAATGTGTGGGTACATAGTTCATCTTCCACTGGATGTACCTCTTACTACCCCAATTGGGTCGTGTCATCATCAGCCGTACGACGCCCACTGCTAGGCACAGGCCTCCCCCAAGGATCTCCACGACGATCGGTCCTTGGGTCGTTACTGGGTTCAAAATAAATTATGGAATGGAATTACTAAATAAAGACAGATCTGAAATTAACGTAAAACATTTTCTTTTTTTCTATTTAACTTATTTATTAATTTTAATTTTAATGTAATTTAGTGGACATATTTCATGACAAGTTACACAGTTTCAGGTCTAAAATTATTCGACACTTTTTGAGTTAAGATTTTAAGTCTACCACCAAAGTTGTATGTTTTGATTTAGTTTAGTTTCATTAAGTTTAATAACCTTTCTGCTAATTAGTTTATAATTATATTAGTTTATGTAAATTAGTTTATACATTGTGAGTGCTATGTACACCGTTATTGTTACACATATCAGTCAGAATACCTAGTTAAGTTATGGAATAAGCTCAATATGTGTGATGTGGTTGTACTTTTTTAAATAAATAAATAAAAACGAAACAATAAGTCCGACATTTTATCACGTTTTTTTTGACGTCAAAGTGCTTTTGTTTTAAATTTCATAGCATACGTAATTTCGTGTTTAGTAAAAAGTAAGTAAAAAGTGACTAACTATCCTATTGGGTTATATCATGAACTTATGTTATGTTAAAATTACCTAGTTCTAGTGTTCCTGCTTTGTTTAACTTCTGAATATATAAATTACGTAATCAGATTATGGAAGTTTGTGAACATAAACAAGTGCTTCAGACTACCTCGTTCCCTGTAGCGATGGATAAATTAGTGACCTTCCTCACTGCGCGACGCAATGAGGGACTCTCCACGCGTCAAACTGTTTGTCACAATATTTGGTAACGACCTCTGTGGTCCAGTGGGTAAGGGTTGGAGTCACAAAAGCCACAAAAATTACTTTGTGATCCCTAGTTTGGTTCGGACATTACAGATCACCTGATTGTCTGAAAGTAAGATGATCCGTGCTCCAGAAGGCACGTTTAGCCGTTGGTCCTGGTTACTACTAACTGATATAAGTACCTAGTCGTTACATGAGCCATGTGAGGGGCCTTTGGCAGTTCAATAATAACCCTGACACCACGGTTGATATGGTTGGTAATCCACCTCACAACCCACACGATAGAAGACAATATTTGGTCCAATACTTTCGGCCTAGCATGGCACTCAGCATTCGAAGTAAATTTAAAATAACGCACATCCAAAGTGAACTGTAGCATAAGGCGGCAATCACAAAACATCTTGCAGCTTGTAGTCATACAGAGCACGATATCGAACCGACATAGCCGCCAGCTTAAAAGAAAACATCGCATCGCGCAGTGAGGTAGGTCGCTTAGAATAACTGTGGCTAGGGATAAAGTTTGGAGCATACTTTAACACGCAGCTCTACTACAGGAGTTCACAGTACTAGTTGAAAACCCAATGTTAGAGTTTCCAGACCACCAAAAGGCTTTTAACAGTTGATATTGACGTCAACCACTCAGTTAGTATTGATCACCAGATTGTCCAAAAAGTAAAAAGATCCTTGCTTCGGAAGGCACGTTAAGCCGTTGGTCCCGGTTATTACTTCCTGATGTAAGTACGTAGTCGTTACGTGAGTCATGTCAGGGGCCTATGGCGGCTCAGTAATAACCCTGACACCAGGGTTGATGGCGTTGGTAATTCACCTCACAATCCACACGATAGAAGAAGAAGATTGACGTCAAAATATTTATACAGACATAATAAGTCATTGGTGCAGGTCGGCTCATTAGTACTTCTTGATTAGCATTTTATAATTTTAACGGCCTCTTTGGTACAGTGATTTAGCGTTAGGCTTACGATCCGGAGGCCCCGGATTCGAATTCCGATGGGGACATATTAGAAAAATCACTTTGTGACCCGTAGTTTGGTTAAGATATTTCAGGCTGATCACCTAATTGTCTGAAAGTAATATTTCCGTGCTTCGGAAGGCACTGTAAGATAGATAAAATACTTTATTGAGCACAATGGACACAAAATACAGAGATAAGGACAGCATACATACATACATACATACATAAACTCACGCCCGTAATCCCTAATGGGGTGGGCAGAGCCCCAAGTAATCAAAGACAACTTGCAGCCACTGTTGATACGATGTCGTAAGCTGGATATGATGAACCTTATGGTGATAAGGGATCAGCCTATCGCCCATAACATTAGTCCATCATGTTAGAGGACACATTCCCTCTGTCGGTTTTTACGACATGCCCGGGAAGACAAGCAGCTGAACGTTTTCTATGTTTTTTATTTGCTCCCAGAACAGCATAGAAGCCAAGCCGTTATAAGGACAGCATATACAGAAAAGCACAACAGCCGGCCTTATTAAGCCGTTGGTCTCGGTTATTAGTTACCGATAAGTAAGTAGTCGTTACATGAGCCATGTCAGGGGCTTTTGGCGGCTCAATAACAACCCTGTCACCAGGGTTGCTGAGGTTGGAATCCACCTCATAATGGACACGAAAGAAGACGTATGTGTAGGTATGTTTAACTTACATTTTCCCTAACCAGACCATTGGCTCGACCAGATCGCTGGCCAACTGTTTAGTTCGGTTTCAGCTACATGGGAAGTCCTATTTCATCCGCACGAAAGACTCTATCCTTGGAAACCCACAGAGCTCAATGGAGCTTAACAAATTACTACTATTTTTTCTTTTCGAAATAGAAATCAGCATCATTTCTTCAACGTAATTATCATAGATAAACTTGTTGAAGGTTACTGTATTTTTTTTGAATTTACGTCATTTCGCAAGGTGTTATGGCTGAGGAGAAGAAATGTCAAGAAACTGAAACCGCAACACATATTTTAAATACCAATGAGGGTATACATTAGAAGCTATTTAATAACAAGAGGAACACATTTAATACCAGACATTTTTATAATTTAAGTGATCATTAATTTTATAATAAGCTCTTTTACATAAAGTAAGCTTCACATGAGCTTTAATATTATTTGCTGACAAAATTAAAATATTATCTTGTATTTTATTGTAAAAACGTATACATAACCCCAATAGCAAGTTTTTAATAGCAATTTTATTTTTATTTGTTGTATTGTAAGTATGCCTTTCTCAGTTTCTCGGAAGGAGAGATACATTTTTAAGCACATACATCATGTTTTCTTAAATATAAATTATATATTGACTTGTAATATTATGTATTCTTTAGTATTCAGGACACGTGTCTCAAATTCAAATTCAAAAATATCTTTATACAGTTGGTAACATAGTTACACTTTGAATCGACAATTTTTACATAACGAACGTCTCATCCGCCTAAAACTACTGCAGCTTCTCACAATATGTATAGCCGGGGAAGTCTATCTAGTCTGTCTAGTCGTGAACCCTAGAGACGATCTCACTGATGTATAACATTCAATCTCTATTAGTATCACCGTGTCGCCGCCATGCGACACTGCTCCACACTTCACACGCAAACCAAATACTGAATCGAACTCCGTTATTTCGCGCTGACAACTGCACGAACTCGTCAATAAAGGTCAAATGTTCAATCTGAAAGCCTGCTCCAGTTCTGAATTTAGCATAGTATACACATCGTATCAGGGTTACTATGGAGTCGCCAAAGGCCCCTGACATAGCTGATGTGACGACTACTTACTTGCAACAGTAAGTAGTAGCCGGGGCCAACGGCTTAACGTGCCTTCCGAAGCACGGAGCATCTTACTTTCGGACAATCTGGTGAACAGCCAGAAATGTCCTACCCAAACTAGGGACCACAAAGTAATTTATGTGATATGTCCCCACCGGAAATCGAACCCGGGACCTCCGGATCGTGAGCCTAACGCTCAACCACTGGACCACGGAGGTCAGGATAACAGGTGTTAAGTCATATTGGTCACGACACCTTCCATTTGTCGGATTTTACGACAACCTCGGGAAGATAAGCAGCAGAAGGTGCTTTCGGTTTATTCGCTCCTAATCCAGCATTACGAACAATCTTCCCTTTTAATGTTTAGATTCATGTTATTAATAAGTAATTAGAAAAGCTACGTAAAAACTAAAGTTATCTTAGATGGAAACATATCAGCCTATTTAATATTTACTTAACCCGTAATCCGATTACCTAGGAGACGTATTAGGCAGATCAAAAGAGAGGCTATGTCACAGCTGAGACACTTCATAAAAAAATCCCCAACTTACCTTGAGCCTCCTTACCCTGTGTGTGTGTAAGCGAGACAGATAGTCCACGCGCTCCGTTACTCTTTAACGGTTTACATGGACTAAAATAGCCCTCGACCAGAGCATAAGAAATAATACTACGCATAGAACGACAACCCCCCCCCCCCTCCTCCCCCATCCTCCTGGGGCCTGTTTAATAAAACTTACAATTGTAAATTACAACGACAATTTTATGTTCATTGCGTAGCTAATATGAAACTCCAAAATATTCGTGATCACTCACTCCGCAATGTACATCAAATTGTCATTGTAATTTACAATTGTAAGTTTTATTAAACAGGCCCCTGGTCATTGTCTAGTCTTGAGTCTTATGGGCGACAGAATGTGTGACGTCTGTCGACATATTCGTGTGTACGATAACATCAATGTGTAGTGTCTGTGTAAACAATGTTTTTTTATGCAGTGTCCGGGTTGTGCCTCGGGGGTGAAGTAAGTGTCAAATCAAATCAAATATGTAATACTTTATGGCACAGAACTAAATCAAATTTCATTATCATCAGAACTAAATCTTTGGAATTCGTATCAACAGTGGCTGCAAGTTGTCTTTGATTACTTGTGGCTCTGCCCACCCCATTAGGGATTACGGGCGTGAGTTTATGTATATATGTATGTATGTAACTAAATCAAATCTAAACCTTAACCTTTATCTTAATCTTTTATTTTTATTTTTTAAGTGTCCATTCTATACGTATTTGTTTATTCTATGGCGATGTTCAGACGACACGAAACAAACCAAACAAATTACGCTCCAAGCTTGTCTTTTTTTTATTATTTTCTTAGTCTTGATATATAAGGCAAGTCTGATAGGTACCTAATTTACGAAAGTTGTGTAAATATGTTTTGTTATTAAGTACTACGAAACCGACTAAGATTCTCAGGTAAAATGTCTTGGTTTTCGCCTAAATATCCGTCTACCTCAAGCTTTCACAAAAAGTAAAAGTTTAGTCGACCCAGAGGCCAAGTTATTAATCGCGCGCGCATCTTTTCATGTGGCTCCAAGTTGTCATTTGTTATCTGTGGTTCTGCCCACCCCGTTAGGGATTACAGGCATGAATTTGTATGTTTGAGTTTATCTCTTGTGGTAAAAATCAATCAACTATTGTTGGGGTAATAAAATTTTAACCTTCTACTATTGAAATTAAAATACAAAATTGTTTTGAACGGAAGCAAAATACCGACAATCGGTATTGAAACGAAAACAAATTGAAGTTACGATTTTATTTTCAATATTTTAAATCAATTTTCTGTCTACTCATATAGAATTGGAAGCTTTTGTTTAAATGTTTTTTTTTTTAACAACGACAAATTTATTTATTTTTAGTGAACGAATATTTGTTTTAGTTAATAACAGCAAAGAGTTTTTATATCGTTTGTGAGACTCCATGGTCCAGTGGTTGAAAGGGCTTACGATCCGGATGTCCAGGTGTCGAATCCCGGTGGGGGACATATTACAAAAATCACTTTGCAATCCAGTAGGATGACTCCGTGTTACAGAAAGCACGTTAAGCCGTTGGTCTTACTACTACATAGTTGAGCCATAAGGCATGTCAGGGGCCTTTGGCGGCCCAATAATAATCCGGACACCAGGGTTGATGAAGTTGGTAATCCACTCAACAACCACGAGATAAGATCGTTTACAGGTGCAATATCTTATGTGACCTAACGTGTATTGGGCTGGTTTTCGCTTCTGTAACACACCGGACCTGTCAAATCTTCAGGTTAGGTTAGCGGACCCTGTGAGATAATGATGATATAAAAATATATGTTATGTTTTTTTTTAAAGAGCGCCTGGGGCCTTGTGCCGAGTTTTTTTTTTTTAGATAGGTAGCCAGTGTTGTGACGTTCATTAGAATAGTAATTTGTCAGTCGAGATTAAGCCAATCGATTCTTTTCTTCCTAACAGTACCTTCCTACCCTCATCTCATTAGGCAGACACATCGGTACATAAAGAAAGACAAAGTCCCTATCCGAAAGTTAAGCGAAACTTCGGGACATCGACGCAAAAACGGGAAAACTACGCGATTCGTTTGTTGTCCACATGCTGACGTGTACACTGCCGGACAATGTAAGTGGATCACCTTTTATTTAAAAATATTGTTGTGGTTGGTAATCATTATAAGAGGACGCCACAGTAAGACACACATTTTTTTTTGACGTGACTTATTGTAGATTTGCCGCAGATGGCATTAACTACTTGGCCGGACAAATTGGGAGCGCTGAAGGCTCTCACCCGGTACAACGTTTAAGACAACAGGCCTGAGGGTGCCCAGTTGGGCGCGAACCTCGTTTCAGGGCGCCGTCTGAGAGGAAGAATATTTGAAAAGATTAATCGACCCTAGTGGGTCTATAGCGATAAGCGCTGAATGAGGGAAATCGTCGACCACGCCGGCGGGGTCGGTATCGGGGTTCTGAAGTGTTTGGTGTCGCGAGCTGATTGGCCGCCTCTATGGCTAGAGTAATCGGGTCGTCGGGATCGTATATTACGTCCTTCGTACGCCGATACTCTTCAGTACGTCCCTAAGCGGGATGTATTCGGAAGCCGGTAAGACACACAGACAGTGACAGTGTTGTCCTTATATCTGAAATTTTGTGTCCATTGCGCTCAATAAAGTATTTTATCTATCCATCTATCTAAGAATATAAATACATCAAAATAGTGAACAAAACTGAAACTTACACAAAGTGACATAACAGAAACATAAAAAGATTTAAACAAATAGATAATAGAGTGTTAGTAAAAAGTCATGTAGCGGTGACGTAACTCGTAATATTAAAAAAATATAAGCGCATGTCTCCCTTCAACCGAAGCGGGTATGCAGCAATGCGGACTGGTTGAAAAAACCATTGCGCACTTACTTTTATATGCGCAAATTGCAATATTAAAAGTAAGATGATCCGTGCTTCGGAAGGCACGTTAAGCCGTTGGTCCCGGTTGCTACCTACTGATGTAAGTAGTCGTTACACGAGTCATGTCAGGGGCCTATGGTGGCTCAATAATAATCCTGATACCAGGGTTGCTGAGGGTGTGAAAAGAAGAAGAATATTTCCCATTTTCTTCATTAGTAACCTTTCTTTCCAACTTATTATTTCCATCCCCCTTCAACACCATATTTCAAAGGCTAGTCCCTCTCTCTCTGTCTTTTTGTGTCAGTGCCCAAGTTTTACATCAATAGAGGTCTAACTACATACAAAGTTACAGTTACTTAGTTAGGTATATTTGTACTTATGTGCAAATAGGCTACATGAAAATGGTCTTGACGTCGACATGAATTGTGCAAAGCATTAAGCTAGGATCCAATTTCTTTTTATTGTTACATAGCCCTTGTTCATTTTTGGGGTTCCCTGCTAAATTGACAGATTGATAAATAAAATATTTATTTAGGTTTAAGACGTTACATTGGTGCTCATTCCTGTCTGTACGGTCACGAGCATTAATATGTATACACTTTGGTACCATTTCACATTAACTTTTTTGAAAATTGTACTGTAAGTCTCACTAAATGTCAAATATGTTAGTGCGACAGAGTCCTAAAGTGGGTACATTATATTGCTCATGACTGTACACACCATCTAATTTTATTTTAAGTTATACCTGTCATTTACTTATCCGCCAAAAAGGAAAGGGACGGGTAATCGTCAGGCATAAAATTTATTGAACACATTCCAATTTTGGGCATATTGTTGCACCCGGCAGAATTAAGTTCACAGCACACGTCAAACGGGTTGCATACAAGCGAGATGCCTATTCTATTCGCCCGGGTTTTCTCATTTTAAAATTAAAAGTTGTCTATCATCAAAGTCAAAGTTAAAGTATTTATTGCACACCATCCGTCCCTTTCCTTTTCGGCGGACACGGAAATGACAGGTATAACTTAAATGAGAATTAGGATGTGTCTAGAGGAATCGGGGCCATTATCTTCTTAATATTTAAAGTGCAAATTTGTAAGACTTAAAACTAAAAAGGGTACTAGCTTGGCTGATGTCGTTTGTCTTATTTTTACTCATGGCACTGCTCGCACACTCCATACAAGAATCTCATTGATACCGCATGCCGCCTAAGTGCGAACGAGACACAATCCAAACGGTTTCCTCCTTACTTCTTATCGGCTTACAGCCATATAAGACTAAAGTAAAATCCAGAGGGGGTGAGATCGACCGATGCGAATTGGTGCGGGGCAGAGAGTAACCGTTCTATTCGTAGTATTATTCTTTATTTTATGGTAAAACAACAAAAGGTTGCCCGGAAGAAATTGCTGCATGAGAAATAAAGCCGCATTTTATGCCTTTCTACTAGTACTTTTCATCAAACATAATGTAATAAACCTTTGCTAAGTTACCTGGGATTCAAGTGGAGCCGCTCTTAGTGTGCACCTGGGTGTTTCTTAGTGACCCACGTAAGGGTCACGGACGTACGGAGTTAGTGCGTCATGACCCGTATATGGATCACTGGACTGTCAACGTGTTAAATATAAGTACATTCATGAGCAATATCATGTACCCACTTTAGAACTCTGTCGCACTATCATATTTGACATTTAATGAGACTTACGGTTTAATTTGTCAAAAAAGTTAATGTGACATGGTTTGAAAGTGTATACATACTAGTACTCGTGACCGTACGGTGGTACGGAGTTTCTGGTGCTAAAGTCCGGCTCACACTTGATCGAACTTTCTTAGCTAAATCACGGACCAAAAAACTCGAATCGTTTACTCGAAATAGCCCATTCTTTCGCACCATCCGCTAATCTCAGAAGACAGATATAGCTCTTTCGTTTCACAAGCAACTGCCCACAACTATACGTTTAATGGAAGCTATTTTCTAGGCCCTGTGTTTGGTTTTGACGTGAATCGTTGGTGATTTGCCTCGGATGGCGCGTTGCTAATTGGCCGGACTAATGGTTAAACTAAAAGCTGAGAGGAAAAGAAATCAACTTGAGAAACAAACTGTTAGGTATACAGGGTGTTAGTGACATCGTAACGAATACTCAGGTGGATGATTCAGGCCATGATTCTGAGTTAATATCAAGTGGAATTTTTCGTCGCAAAATTCATGTTTTTTTTTTTAATTATTTTCAATTCTATACTTTTGCGATGAAAAATTCCACTTGATATTAACTCAGAATAATCAGCTGAATCATCCCCCTCAGTATTCGTTACGATGTCACTTACACCTCACACAAGTACATACGGTAGCCATACAAGTAGGTATGGGTGTTAGTGACACCGTAACGAATACTGAGGGGGATGGTTCAGACCATGATTCTGAGTTGATATCAAGTGGAATTTTCAGTCTGAATATTCCTGAAAATTTTTGTGTTTTTTTTAATTATTTTCAATAATACTTATATTTTTATTACTTTTGCGACGGAAAATTCCACTTGATATCATCTCAGAATCATGGCCTCAATCACCCCTCAAAGTTTTCGTTACGATGTCACTAACACCCTGTATACAAGTGTGACTTAAGCTGTTATTGTTTTCGTGTTCATCACCAGCCCATTAACGTCCCCACTGCTGGGGCACATGCCTTCCTTATGGATGTATAGGGAGATCGGTCCTTAAACCACCACGCGGGCCCAGTGCGGGTTGGTGGTTATTAACGACTGCTGATGCAGCCGGGACCAACGGCTTAACGTGCCTTTCGTTAATTTCTGTTTAAGTTTTATACATATTTATTTATATATAATTATATACACCTAGATATATACGTTTTGTTGTTGTAATTGTGCATGCAGTGTGTACCTGTAATTGGAGCACATATACAAAAACTAATTCAAGACTTGCGTTTTATAACTTTACTATATGTGTATTGTTTGTATCTAAATATATAAAAGGAGAAACTGACTGACTGACATATCAACGCACAGCCTAAACGGCTAAACGTAGGCACTTGAAATTTGGAAGGGACGTAGCTTAGGTACCGTAGAGGTGCACTAAGAAAGGAATTACCGGAGTTCCCACGGAAACGGGAATTAGCGGGAAAAATCCTTCCACGCGGACGAAGTCGCGGGCAAAAGCTAGTACCTATCTAGATAAAAAAATAAATCAATCTGTGCCTTTGTATTTGGCCAGAGTTGTATCAGCAGGGTGTGTGGGGGACATACGTGTCGTAAAACCATATGAGCCGTGTTACAACACTACCATTGCATCCTGTAGTTGCTTTATATTGTGACAACTAATATGTAGTGTTGTTAGTTCATTTGTTTATTTTATTTAAGGAAAACATACAGCTTATATTCTGTCAATGCTTTTATACGTGCCAATTATGGACAAGGTACACTAAGCGTTCGTATAACGCATTACGGGTGCAATATAACGATGCTTTCCGGATCTTGCTGAAACACCCCCGTTTTTGTAGCGCAAAAAGCATGTTTGCGTCTGCCAGGGTCCCGGACTTCTTTGCAGTTCTTCGCTCTCGGATTGCATCATCCTGGGTCCGGGTGAGTGGTGCCAAGAATGAGATATTGTCGCGTATTAATGATGACCTCGATGAGAGGTTTAAAAAACACTGGTCGAGGGTGCACCGGCTCGGGAACGGTAGATGATGTTGATGGTACATAATAACCAATTTTATAATGATGTTATATTTTTATTGTATTTTTTTTATTATTGTATTTATTTTGTTGTAATGTGGATGATGGGTTTTTACCTAAATAAATAACTTATTATTATTATTATTATTATTATAATAATACGCATATACCTCTAGTTTTCTTCTATCGTGTGGGTTATGAGGTGGATTACCAACCACATCAACCCTGGTGTCAGGGTTGTTATTGAGCCGCTATAGGCCCCTGACATGGCTCGTGTAACGACTACGTACTTACATCACTAAGTAATAACCGGGACCAACGGCTTAACGTGCCTTCCGAAGCACGGTTCATCTCATTTTCAGACAATCGGGTGATCAGCCTGTAATGTCCTAACCAAACTAGGTATCACAAAGTGATTTTTGTGATTTGTCCCCACCGGGATTTGAACCCGGGACCACCGGATCGTGAGCACAACGTTCAACCGTTGTGGTCGTTGTTACCTCTAGTTATAACGGTCTACGGGACATAACGAAGAACTCTCGCCCAGGAATACGGTTGAAGACCTTACCGGTTGCAAAGGCGGAGATTTCAGCCATTGTTACGGCAATGCAGGACGGAAGGGGCGAGTCACAGGGACTGTATCCTGGAACCTGACAGAGGGCAGCAGTAACTGTCAGTATAATTCAGAGGCGGTGGACAGGAGTCCTAGTACGGCTTTGAAATAGTCTACTCTGAGCGCCATCCCACTTGTGTCAGAGAGAGTACTGCGGGGCGGAAGGCAAGAAGGAAGCCACTGTCCTATTTAACCCTAAAAAAAGAAACATGGAGAACGCTACACAGACATGAATATGATATGTATGACACACATTAGGTAGTACAGTAACCAATTAAGTTTTCACCAAACAATAATACATGCAAATATACGGTTCTAAATCAACTATTTGTTAAACACGCTAAGATATACCCAAGCCAGGTCAAGCGCCATCAAAATCCCTATCACGTAGTTCACAGGCTACTCATCATGTGCCGTACTCCACAAAACTGACACTCTGATGGATGACAAGCTCCATCCATCATTCAGTATAAATATTTACACTTTGAGACGCTTAGGAGTTTGAGGAGTACAAATCTGAAGACTAATCTTGGCTTTGCTCTACAGCCAGACTCATACCATATAACACAAGCTCATATCCCAATTGGGGTAGACAGAGGTACGACAAGCTGCAAAAGTCCAATCAGTTTCTTGCAAAGTAATAAATTAGCTGCACTTAAGGAGGCTAGTTACATGTCGTTTCTGTAATAGACCAAAAAACACCTACAAAACCGTAAATTTTATACTTATAACAACTAATGGTTTATAATTTCGTCCGCAATGGTCGAGCCAACTGTGTTATTGAAAACTGCACTAAATATAAGATTTTAGGATTAGACTCTATAATAATAATACAGCCTTTTATTTCTAAAAAAACATGCAATCTTCGTTAATAAGTATGTATAGTATAGTTTGTCTACTTTTGGCAACTCATTTTCGGATGAAGACCTCCTACATCTCTTGCCAGCCTTTCCTGCCGAGCTACCGAGAACTGTGCTAGTGAAATAACTCATTGGTGTACGTCCGGTATCGGGGTTTGAACCGACGCTCCCTGTTTGGGAAGCAAACCGGTGAACCATGACACCACATTGATTATTTTCACAGCGAGACAGATGTAAGTTACGTCCGTAATTCGTTGCTTCTTATCGTGTCGATGGCAAACTAAATAGTTTCGACCCAAAACGAACCTCTTGTGTTTACTTCTCTTCTCTCTTCTATGCTAACAAAACTCAGAGAGAGAGTCACAAGTAGTATGATAGAAGACAAATCTGTTGTAACGTTTCAAGTTGGTACTTATTAAGTGTAGTGTAGATAGGTGACAATTGATTAGCCCAAACTATAGCACCATCATATTAAACATAATGGATTAGCCTATGGCCTACTTGCTATTGTCCATCTTGACAGACTCCGTTAGTAGACTTTTACAACATTATATTTTCCTAACTTAAGTATCCACAGGATTATGGTTCCAAACAGTGCCCAGTATCTAGCTAGCCACAAGTCTTACTATGAATCGACGATCCTACTACCGTTTTACGTTGAAAGTTGTAGGTATATAAGCGTCGCGCTGTGATAACTTCGTTAGCGCGTTTCAGGCCTCGATAAGCGCCCTCTATGTATTATGTGCAGAACTAACTGGTTCGCCAGTTTGTTCAACAATTTCACCGAAAAATTACATTACATCCATTAGGACTACCGTGATATAAAATCATCTTTTACAAGTCAAAAATCTCAATTTTCATAGCTAGCAATTCCGTTAAAACCGGCAGAAATACCGTTCCATTTCACGAAAGCAAAGAATGGCTGCATAAAATATCGTTATCAATTTGCAACCACAGCTCTCTTTTTACTGACATTTAATTTTCTCGTTGGTATAACGGAACGTAAATCATAGGGCGAGTTGGCCGTCCGTTTTTTACAGTTTTCATTTTGTCTTTCTTCTGTTATGTAATAACGCCTTTAGATGAATAGAATTACACATTGAGAGAAAACGAAAGGAAAATATGCTTTTTTTTGTCACATTCAAAGAGAGAACTCTTCTTCTATCATGTGGGTTGTGAGGTGGATTACCAACACCATTAACCCTGGTGTCAGGGTTATTACTGAGCCGTCATAGGCCCCTGACATGACTCATTTAACGACTAATTCACCTCACAATCCACACGATAGAAGAAGAAGATTGACGTCAAAATATTTATACAGACATAACTTAACATAAGCACATGACTATATCCTAATAGAGCAGTCAGAGGTACATCCATCGCAAGATGAACTAAGTACCCATGCCTGACCGAGCTTTCTGTTAGATCATCGTGATAGGAGGTGAGCCGTATCACCGTCTGTAATGGTCGAGCCAACTGTATTACTGAAAACTGCACTTAAGATAAATTAATAACTCATTGGTGCAAATTCTGTACCGGGGTAGTACTTACTGTCGTTGAAGCCGACTAATAGCTTCTTTATTCAAAAAACGTGACTTGAAATCCTTAGATTAGAATTCTATGAAAACACGACGTCTTTGAAAAGTGTCCTGGCCAGGTAAAGGTCTAAAGCTTGAACTGTTGCCAAGGAATAGAAATAGTTGAACGATTTCAAGAGTCTTATGTCGTAATAAAATACTTACTTGCGCCAAAATCTGTTACGGAATGCGCCAAGTACTTGAAATCTAGCAAATATATATACCCCTTAAAACGTAGCGTGATTAGGCTACGACCCCCTTAGTCCACTTGAAGGTTGCGCTGGCGATCTGGAGGTGACTGGTTCGAATTCAGGTGGGCACATCACAAAAATCACTTTGTGATCCCTAGAGTTTCTTTACAACATTCCAGTGGCTGACCAGATTGTCCGAAAGTAAAATGACACAACACACCCGAAAACTATAAGCGATATCTGAACCAATAATAATTCCACCAAACAGCAGCAACCGTCTGCACGTATCATAAAGGGTCATAAAAGAACATAAAGGTCATAAACATAACAATAATGATAACAGAAACTTAAAGCCTCACCTGGTAATAGCGATGCCTTCGGGATTTCGGAGACACGTGCAGAATCAATAAAATGGCCTCGACGGAAAGATTTTATTTGTTAAACTATACGGGATTCAATTCGGGGCGGAAACGCTGAGGATGAAAATAAATGTTGACAGCTGTGGTGCTGACTGCTTTCCTGTACCACGAAACACACTACGACAGCTGTCGTTGACCAACTGACGCCATAACTGCGCGTACGAGTGATAAGGACAGAGATAATAATCTCTGGCTATCGCAATTTAACTCAGTAACGGTCCGCTTGTTTACGTTTTTTATCTCGTCCGGTTGGCCTTACTTTAGAAGCCAAATGGCAGCAGCATTGTTGAGTCTTCCTAAATTTTGAACCAGAGCCACATTGATTTGAACGTCTAAATTTTGACAGTTCTCCATACTATCCAACTAAAATTCGTGATAAAATGTGGAGTAACGCGGAGTGTATCCCGTCTGAAGGATGAGTGGCGAAGAAGCAAAGCCATTAGTTGGAAAAAAGCAGATTTGATTTGATTTGATATGAAATAACTTGCTATAGGTTTTCTTCTTTCCTTTTTATAGGGAATAAATATAACACTATACGATATTAGCGAGCGAAATGAAAGATGACCAACTCAGTATTAACGTACTTATAATAAAGAGTAAAAGATCACAAAATTAAAATAATGTATAAAACCTAACTTACACCCCCGTTGCTAAGCGCCATATAATAAACAATACCTAGGCAACGGGGGATGCCAGATCTGACGCCAACATCTCTCCCCCCTGGTAAGAACCGAAGGTCTTACCAAGCTATGGCATGATTTTGCAGTTAAACGCTTTATTATTTCACTCATTCATTTTAAAATTAACTATTTTCGATCTTCCGTCCCTTTTCTTTTCGACGGATAAGAAAATGACAGGTGTAACTTTAAATAAAATTAGGAGGTGTCTGCAGGAATCCGGGCCATTATCTTAGAAGGAATATTCTTAGTTGCGGCTTGTCTCATGACTCATAATATCTGCTATATCTGCCTACCCTGTCAGAGAAAATGGGTGTAATTTCATGTAACTATAAGCATGTATGCAATGATTTGTATAATCAACATCGTCTTAACTAGTTTAACGTCAGAAGATACAGATCTTCGTCTTCAAAGCGAGTTCCCAGAGCTAATAACTGGTTTTATTACAAAGAAAGTGTAAAGACCTTATTATTAATTACGGAGTGCAATCAAACTGAAAATATTGTAAAGTAAAACCCAACAAGTTTATTTTTTAAAACTGTTTCAATTCATCTTATGGCGTGTTGTGATAACATTAATTTATTTCACTCAAATTGTACGTTGTAGTCTAGAAAAATGTTATATTATTTTAAGTGCAATATAAGCAAATCAAACTTAAACTAGATCCTTAGGGACCTATATCACTAGGACAACGTGGTGGCGCAACCACGGAGTTCTCAGTTTACGTCCTCTAGATGGCGCCACATTGATTTTAACGCAACAACACTGTTATAACCACAGTCGATCAAGACGCTTCTAGTGACACCTCATTTATGTAATCTGACTGGTGATTTCGATGTTAGGTGGTAACAGACGTGCATACACTCATACATACAGAGTGGTAAAAAACATAACCCTCCTTTTTGATTCGCTTCAGTCTGATTAAAAAAATTGTAATACAATTTAATATTTCCTCGCGTTATGGTTGTCCCGCAGTGGAGCAGCGTGGTGGCGCTCCATACCCCCTCCGGTTGATTGTGGGGAAACCTGTGCCCAGCAGTGGGACGTATAAAGCCTGTTTATGTTTTATGTTTATGTTATGATCGTCTGGAAGAAATCGCTTTAAGCGATAGACGCCATTTGCTTTGAACCTAGTTAAGTCTCTTTTGTAACTCTTTTCTTTTTTTTTGGTGTAATAAAGTATATTTGTGTTAGTATTTCAGTAATTTGGCTGCCTAATATTGATTCCCATGCATTCCTTCCAAATAGTCATTAACCTTTTACTTTCAAGATATGTCAGAGATATACCTAGAGAAAAGGTAGATAGGAATAGCGAATAAGTTTCTTTTTACTCCACGTTCCACTAAAGAAACACGGCGTTACCTACTCTTAGATCCCAACGTTAATAAATGTGCAAGATTAAATAAAACTATCATGATAACGATTCGCCTTCACAGCGCGAAAAATCGCACTCATGTGATGAGGGCGTAATATGTTACTATGCTTACGAAACGCGAAACGATAAATCTACTGCACAGCTAAAGCGAATCTAAAGGTGAACCCACACGATGGGTTTCGATCCGTGACGTTACGTCAAATCTGCAATTAAATCAAGTTTTAATAAGCTTCACAGTTCATTGTGACGTTGTTACTTACTGATGTAAGTACGTAGTCGTTACATGCGTCATGTCAGGGGCCTATGGCGGCTCAGTAATAACTCTGACCAGGGTTGATGGGGTTGTTAATTCACCTCACAATCCACACGATAGAAGAGGTGACGTAGTGTCAATCCGTACGTTGAAATCACAGCGTTGCGATGACACACAAATCCGGCAGGGCCGTGTGGTATCTTCTTAATACACAAATCCGGCAAGGCCGTGTGGTCTCTTAATTAACTACACAGTTCGTTGTGACAATCGGTACGTTGAAATCACAGCGCAGCGATGACACACCGAACCGGCTAGGCCATGTGCTCTTCCTGATTAACTACCCAGTTCGTTGTGAATCTACAGCATTGCGATGACACACAAATCCGGCAGGGCCGTGTGGTATCTCCTTAATAACTACACAGTTCGTTGTGTCAATCCGTACGTTGAAATCACAGCGTTGCGATGACACACCGAACCGGCAAGGCCATGTGCTCTTCTTGATTAACTACCCAGTTCGTTGTGAAATCACAGCGTTGCGATGACACACAAAATCGGCAAGGCCGTGTGGTCTTTTCTTAATTAACTACACAGTTCTTTGCGACAATCGGTACGTTGCAATCACATCGTTGCGATAACGCAACGAACTAGCAAAGTCTGTGTGGCATCTATCTAAGTTAGGTGTGCTTAAAGCAACTTACTTGAGATTATTTGAAGCCAGACATACTTAGAAATTCAAGTTATTAATTACACCTTTTACCGTTACTTCAGTTAATTAAGCTTGAAATTGCGTCTAATTAATATAATTGTCTGATAACGTTTCATGTTTCAATTTTGGTTTTAATGTGCCTTTGATTTGATGATTACTACGTATAATGGTTGACGTAATTTTAAACTATTTCAAGGAGAAGTAGGTATCTCATTTAACACATGTAGGTAGTTTAGTAATGTCTCTGTTGTGTTAATAGTAGTACGGTCACGAGTACTAATATGTATACACTTTGAAACCATGTCACATTAAGTTTTTTGACAAATTAAACCGTAAGTCTCATTAAATGTCAAATATGATAGTGCGACAGGGTTCTAAAGTGGGTACATCATATTGCTCATGACTGTACATAAACTTACCATGTATTCCCTAAAGGAGTGGGCTGAGCGGAGCCACAAGTATTCAGAAGACTTGCAGATACTTCCAATGAGAAGTCTTAAAATGGTTTTCACTGACAAAACAGCTCGGCCATTATAGACGGCGATACGGCTCACTATCACGTTAATCTAACAGAAAGCTCGGTGAGGTATGGGTACTTAGTTTATCTTACGATGGATGTACCTCTGACTACCCCAATTGGGATGTAAAACGTGAGTTTATGTTATGTTATATGCTATGTTGTTTTTTTTTTTACGATAAATGTTGTGTTTGTTCACTTGTAATTGGCTTACACATAAATACTGTTTTATTTTGTTTAATTATGTCCTAACTAAATGTTATAATGTGCAAAGCTGTAAGTGATCCATTAATAAATAAATAAAAAAGATGAATATTATAAACCGCATGATGATAAGCCCATCACCCATATACTCGTATAAAGGTTTTTACGACTTGACCAGAAAGATAATAGTCCAGTCATTAGGTCGTCTTTAAGTTCATCATCATCTCCTAGCATTGTCCCATCTTTCAAAGAGTCCGCTTACCTAACCTGAAGATTTGACAGGTCTGATTTTTTACAGAAGCGACTGCCTGTTTGACCTTCCAACCCGCGAAGGGAAAAGGGTTGAGTTGTCGACTTGAAATGGTATCCAATACTTTAGATTTATGATTATAACAATTTTGAGCCGTTTTTTCGAATTTCAAGATTGCTACCTTATCTTTGCCGTTCGCGCTGCCATATTGAAATTTAAAAAAGCTACTTTCCTTGTATGGAGCTCCCCTATTCTATTATTCTGTGAACTTATAATAACCTAGATGTTAGGAGGGTATCCGCTATAATTATGTACATAAATTCTGTGAAAATTACAACTGGACTGTAATTACGGATTAAGAGTCAAATTTTTCAATGTGACCAATATAAACATGGTTAAATTAGTTCATCATCATCACCAGCCCATTAACGTCCCCACTGCTGGGGCACGGGCCTTCCCTATGGATGGATAGGGAGATCGGGCCTTAAACCACCACGCGGGCCCAGTGCGGATTGGTGGTTATTAACGACTGCTACTGCAGCCGGGACCAACGGCTTAATGTGCCTTCCGAAGCACGGTTAAATTAGTTAAAGAAAGAAATATTAGAGGATGCCACAAGTACAACACATACATAAACTCACGCCTATATCCCACCGGGGTAAGCAGAGACTATGGGATTCCATTTGCTTCGATCTTGACATACTTCTCTTGCTTCATCCACATCCGTCAATTTCATACATGCAAACCTAGCACTATGACATTTGACGTCCTAAATGAAATGCTGGTTCAAAAAATGCGTGCTAGATGGCGCTGATCGTGATATGGTAGCTGAACGCGTTTTTATTGGCTCCCAGAAGGACCTTAAAACGTCTTCTTTTTTCTTCTTCTCTTCTTCTTATCGTGTGAGTTGTGAGATGGATTACCAACCTTATCAACCCTGGTGTCAGGGTTACTTTTGAGCCGTCAAAGGCATGACATGGCTCAACATGGCTCTTTTTTTTCTTTTAAATATTAGTTTTGGCATGACGCGGTCTGCGTTGATTCTTCTTCATTCCAACGCGTCCGTTCGCACTAGGGTTCCGTATAGTCCCAAACGGGACCAATGCAATGAGTCAGCGGTTCCCGGATACGGTGAAACTATCCGGGCTGCCAAACCGACGTTTATATCCGGTTTTTGTTGACGTCTCTATAATATAACGCCACTTTAGGAGACTGATAGCCGATATATGTTCCACTTTTGAGCATTGAATGCAACCAACCGTTTCATTTGTATGGGATGGAAATAAAACTTCGTCAATTGAGCTTCGACGCAGTTTATTAATTTTCTTCTTCTTATTGTGTGAAGTGGAATACTAGCCTCAATAACCTTGGTGTCAGGATTATGATTCAAATTCAAAAATATCTTTATTCAGTAGGTAACATAGTTACACTTTGAATCGTCAATTTTTACATAACGAACGTCTCATCCGCCTAAAACTACTGCAGCTTCTCACAACCTGTATAGCCGGGGAAAAGAAGCTGCAAGAAAAACCTCGGCACAGGGCCCTAGACGTTCTTTAAAAAAAATAAACATAAAATATTGATATACAATTGAGTAATTTAGCTGCCTAATATCAGTTCTCAGACAGTTAATCCCATGCATTCATATCTTCTAAATAATCACTAACTTTATAATAACCTTTTTTGTAAAGTTTTTGTTTAACTACTGTCTTAAAGCAGTTGAAAGGCAAATTCTGAATGTCAATGGAAATCTCATTGTAAAAACGTATACATTGCCCCTTAAAAGATTTAGTAATCTTATGTAATCGACTGACTTGTAAAGCAAGTTTATTTTTATTCCGGGTATTAACAATGTGCCGATCGCTATTTTTTGCATATAATCCTATATGTTTTTTTACATATATTAAGTTTTCAAAGATATATTGTGATGCCAAAGTTAAAATATTAATTTCTTTAAATTTATTTCTTAGTCGCCAAAGGCCCCTGTCATGACTCTTGTAACGACTACATATTCACATCAGTAAGTAGTAACCGGGACCAACGGCTTAACGTGCCTTTCGAAGCACGGATCATCTTACTGTCGGACAATCAGGTGATCAGCCTGTAATTTTCTAACCAAACTAGGGATCACAAAGTGATTTTTGTGACATGCCCCCACCGGGATTCCGCCGGGATTTTTTAACTACACCGTAGGCCTTTTGTCATTACGGGAAAAAAGCAAAGTAACGACTATAGACCATTCTAGTATATCGTCATAGACAAAACAAAATTGATCGTAGATTCGTTTTATGGAATTTGAAAATCCTACATTTGTTTATAAGAGTCTATTGTACACACGAACAAAGACATAAAGACAAGTGGATTACATACAGAGAAACAAACAATTTAACTTATCATCATCATCAGCCCATTAACGTCCCCACTGCTGGGGCACGGGCCTTACCTATGGATGGATAGGGAGAACGGGCCTTAAACCATCACGCGGGCCCAGTGCGGATTGATGGTTATTAACGACTGCTAATGCAGCCGGGACCAACAGCTTAACGTGCCTTCCGAAGCATGGAGGAGCTCGAGATAAAAACTTTTTTTTTGTGGTCACCCATCCTATGACCGGCCTTTGCGAAAGTTGCTTAACAATCGCAGACCAAGCGCGTTAACCGCTGCGCCACCGAGCTCCTCATTTAACTTATAACTAATAGAAATCTCTTCCAGCAGACCGATAAAGAGGCAAACTCAATCCAGCACAGTTTATCTCTTTCTATTCACACTCAGCATTTTTTTACGAAATTAAGGCAGAGAAAAGAACTTTTTAAAGATTCCGTTAATTTATCCTGGGACCACAAACAAGCTATTCCCGGATAATTTTCGGTCCTTTTACACTTTACTTCGCCTAACTTTAATGTGATTTCCAAACTCAATTTACTTCTAATAATGACACTTATCTTTTGTTATAAATTGAACCATCGTCATCTTGAGCACAGCTTTCTTATGAAATAAAAACAATGAGATGTGTGGTCAGGTTGTGAGAAGCTGCAGTAGTTTTAGGCGGATGAGACGTTCGTTATGTAAATATTGACGATTCAAAGTGTAACTATGTTACCTACTGAATAAAGATATTTTTGAATTTGAATTTGGTCGCTTGTTCGCATTGCGACCTCTTTTTTATATTAATCAGGGACTTTCCAATCGGTGTTCCCCAAAACCATGGCCTTGTTAAGTTTTTTCTTTATTTAAACTTCTAATTTCAAAAATTTTGGATAGCAGACATATGCATATTTTATATTTGTTATTGGGTATAAATGATGACCCTTTTTAATACACCAAGGTATTAAACTTCCACCCATTATTATTCTGATCAAAATAAAGAGAAGCAATATAGGTAGCAACATCATTCTATACATATTGTGATCCATATATCAAGCAACAATTCGTTTTATATATCATTATGCTTTTGTCATAACATTACATTTTTGAATAATTATTTACCTCAGCAATTAGAAAATAATAATAATAATAATAATATTACATACATACATACATAAACTCACGCCCGTAATCCCTAATGGGGTGGGCAGAGCCACAAGTAATCAAAGACAACTTGCAGCCACTGTTGATACGAAGTCCAAAGATGGATAAAATAATAATAAAAGAAGTTTATTCAACCACAAATATTTTACAAAGTTGTTTAAACCTAATTATATGTAACACATTATCAGTTGTGGCCGAAAAGGAGGAGCCTCAGTATTGCTGCTGCTTTTCAGTCACCCCCTGTATAACCAACTGAAATAGGTAATTATCACGTTAAAAGTGAACAACGCCATCCATCCTGTGTCTGGGGAACGTCGATTGGAAAGTATCTCATTACTTTTTACACTTTTGCATTTTGTTTTTCTGTCGGGAACGGAATTAAAATAAAAATTTTCTTCCCGTCAGCTGCTTGATTTGATTTTACTGATTCCTCTTATTTAGCTGTCTAACGCTTTTCCATCATTTATATTTTGTGTTCCTAAATATAAATATCATTATAAATACATAAACTTATTGGTGCTAATTCCTGTAAATACCATCTAATTTTATTTTAAGTTATATCTGTCATTTTCTTATCCGCCGAAAAGGAAAGGGACGGGTAATCGACAAGCATAAAGTTTATGGAACACACGTCAATTTTATGCACAAATCTAATACAGCCGTCTAAAAATTTTACATCAGTCAATAACCCGACACAGTTAAGTACACAGCACGTCAAACGGATTGCATACCAGCGACATACCTTTTGATTCGCCCGGGTTATTCATTCATTTACTCATTCTTCCTAAAATTAAGAGCTGTGAATCATCCGTCTCTTTCCTTTTCGACGGATATGAAAATGACGGATATAACTTAAAATAAAATTAGACGGTGTCTGCGTCGGAATTGGGGCCATTATCTATATTAAATAACTTTAATTCAGGAAATTATGAAAAATTAAAATAATTTAAAACAAACCTTAAAACTACTGTTAGAATAATTTTATTTATTTTAAGTTATGTAATAATGATAAGAATGTTATATTATGTGTTACGAAAGAGAAGTCTGTTAGGATAGATACAAATGGAATTGCATAGTCTCTGCTTACCCCGGTGGGTAATAGGCGTAAGTTTATCTGTGTAATAAATATATCGCAACTTAAGTAAATCTGATTTTATCTTCCAAATCCATTTTTAAAATCAACCGAAAGTTCACGAAATAGCTAGATACCTAAGTTTACATCGTATAATTACCACAGAAATATTTAAGTAATCATTTAACTTTCAATACCTCTCTTTGAAGTTTTATTAAGTAAATATTTAGTGTAATTAATTATTCTTAAGAATTTAGTTTGAAATAATTTTCTACTTTTATTTAAGGTATTCTCGTGGTTTGATGTAGATAATTACTGTTCTGTTTTCATGTGATTAAAACCTCTTTGAAATGAATTTAATTTTAATGTACGATACTGTTGGGGGTTTCTCAGACCATGATTGTGAGTTAATATCAAGTGGAATTTTCCGTCGCATATTCATGTTTTTTTTTTGTATTTTTTTCCACTTGGCATTAACTCGCAATAATGAGCTGAAACATCCCCCTCAGAATTCGTAACGATGTCACTTACATATAGTAGGGACACTCTCTGCCCCGCGCTGATACTAGCTTGATTTACCTCACCCCCGATGGAGGCGACTTTGATCTATTAAAGACGTAAGACGTTAATCAGTGAGGGAGCGCGCGGACTATCTGTCTCACTCGCTCGCACAGAACAACACCGAGATTTTGTATGGAACGTTAGGGCTGTAGCAGTAACTTTACACGTAATTCGAATGTGTCAAAGGTAAAGACATGCGATTAACTCAATGATTCGCCCGAGTGATTCAATCAATAGACATTGCGTCTGTCTTATGCAAATAGTAAATAAGCATGAATATACAGGGTCTTGAGGAGCTCGGTGGCGCAGCGGTAAACGCGCTCGGTTTGCGATTGTTGAAGTAAAGCAACTTTCGCAGAGGCCGGTCATAGGATGGGTGACCACAAAAAAAAAAGTTTTCATCTCGAGCTCCTCCGTGCTTCGGAAGGCACGTTAAGCCGTTGGTCCCGGCTGCATTAGCAGTCGTTAATAACCACCAATCCGCACTGGGCCCGCGTGGTGGTTTAAGGCCCGATCTCCCTATCCATCCATAGGGAAGGCCCCTGCCCCAGCAGTGGGGACGTTAATGGGCTGGTGATGATGATACAGGGTCTTAGTGACACCGTAACGGAAACTTAGAGGGATGATTCAGACCATGATTTAGAGTTGATATCAAGTGGAATTTTCCGTCGCAAACTTCATGTTTTTCTGTGTTTCTTGAAATCATTTAGAATTCCATACTGTTTTGATGGAAAATTCCTTCTGATATTAACTCAGAATCTTGAGCTGAATCATCCTCCAAAGTTTTCGTTACGGTGTCACCAACACCCTGTAGGTATAGGTACGTTATTCACGCCTATAATCCATAGATTGGCGTAACTAATATACACATTAGCATAGAGTAAGGAATCTACGTACAGTCATGATCAATATAATGTACCCACTTTAGGACTCTGTCGCACTAACACATTTGACATTTAATGAGACTTACAGTTCAATTTGTCAAAAAAAGTAATGTGACATGGTACCAAAGTGTAAACATATTAATGCTCGTGACCGTACGTACATAGAACGGTGACTATCCGCCCCGCACCAATTCGTATCGGGCGCCTACCTCACCCCCTCTGGCCTTACTTTAGTCTTAAATGGCCGTAAGGAGTAAGAGAGAGAGCGCGTGAACTGTTTCTCGCTCATCACAATCATAGAGTTCTTATTATAGAAACATGCCACGAGAGCATAGCGGATGATACCGAAATATGCACAAAACGATCGCCAGGATTATTCAATCATTCATTTTAAAATTAACTGTTTTCGATCCTCCGTGCGTTTCCTTTTGGACGGAAGGAAACGACGGGTATAACTTAACACGTTGGCAGTCCAGTGCCCCATATACAGGTCATGACGGACTAGAGCCATACCTCCGTGACCCATACATGGATCACGGACCTTGAAAGTTTTTATTTTTTCATCATAGTATGAGATATGGTTTACTTCATATTGCACTCAATTGGTATTATGAAGTGCTTAGAATACATTTATTATTATTTACGTTTTTAATACAAACAACACTATGTAGGTACACAAAAACGACTGCACACTGCACATCTACAAAAACGACTGCACACTGCACATCTACAAGAACGACCGGTGCTATTATGAGTAATACGCGTTCCACCATATCTATGTCTACCTCATCTTGTTATTGTTATAATTTGTTGATCTGTTACCTATAGATGTAGCATCAACTTTTCTTTCTTTTTTGTATTGCTTGCTAACTTAATTTATTTATTACTTCTGTCTACTTCTCAGTGATGCATGTATTAGTTATAAGTGGAGACTTCATTGGCTAATGTACAAACCATTTGCATTTTTTAAATTGTTATTTAAGCTGTTTGTTTCCCGATTTGAAATAAATAAATAAATAAATTATAATCGACGAATCTACAGTGCACGGTAAAACTTTTTAAGTTTGTGATGTACTGTACTAAACATGATAATGTACTTTGCAATTGTTTATAATAATAAATAAAAAAATAAAAAAAAATAGGACGTATAAAAATTGAGGAATAATGCGGGACTTACAAGGAAGTCAAATCATTTTAAATGGGGACTGTCAATGTGTAAAAATAAAATTATAATTATGGTGTCTGCAGGAATCGGGGCCATTGCTTTAATAAAATGTGAATATAATTACATGAAATAAGATGTAGCGGTCTTCATCAGTCCAGTTATTTTTATAATACCTTGTAAAATATCGCTAACGACCAATTAGTAATGTTCGTAAATTGTGTAGTAAATACCTACATAGAAAGTTACACTCTTGCAATAACAATAAATAGACAGAGAAAGAACTCACGTCCCTAGCCCCTATCAGGATGGGCAGAGACACTAGTAATACATACATAAACTCACGCCTTTTTCCCACCGGGCTAAGCAGAGACTATAGAATTCCATTTGCTTCGATTCTGACACACTTCTCTTGCTTCCTCCACATTCATCAATCGTTTCATACACGCACGGCGGTTCAGAGTAGATCGTACTAAATCTTTCCTAAGAACATCAATGCAAAGACACATTTCTACTCCATTAATCCTACTTTCATGCTTCTTCTGCCATACCCAACATTCACTACTGTACTTCAGCGTAGACACACAAGTGATACTCACGAATATTATAATTGCGAAAGTAATTCTATCTGTATTTGACCTTTTGCACGCTTAAACCTCAGAACAAATTTAGGGAAGTACAAGAGACAGTTTTTTATCCAGGAAATCACCCGAAACGCACCCCGGACACTTCATTCAAAACACCTCGTTTTAGACAGACGCTACACATTAACGTTATCGTACACGCGCATCTGTGTGTGTGACGTCTGACGCCATACGATTGGAGACTTAAGTAAGACTGAGGGGTGAGGTAAACCTAGCTCAGCCGCTCGTGGGGAGCGAAGAATTGCCTTTCTATTTGTATATTCCTTATTCTATGACCGAAGTATGCATAGATTAAGTCGCGGACAAATATTTGCCTGAATACCTAATATAGTCGTTTTATGAAAAAAAAAACACGTATGTTCCTTTTTTGAAAAATCACATTCTGATATTTGACAAAATTTTGTTTTACACAAATGACAGTCTCACAAAGTGATTTCGACAATGTCTCTAACGGGAATCGAACCCGGACCTCCATATCGTGATAGAATAAAGAATAATTCTGCGTATAGAACGGTAACTCTCCATAGTCCAAACTCGGTTTTTTATTTGCGCCCCGACAGGAATTTCCGACAGGAATTTCTTTTTCCCTTTGAATAATCTAAACAGAAAATATGGGGCTGAAAAATATTAGTAATTCTCACAGAGAAAAACATCAGTTTCACAATAAGTCACAGTCGTTAGCTGATAGTCTGTCCTCCACCGCTTCACTCTAGTGGGAGCTTCGACATACTCGCATTTGTATGTAAATGTGCGGCCCTATGGCTGGGTATGGCTGCGTAAGGTTGCCTAGGGAGGGGACGGTGATACCTAATGATGGTTTTTATATCGATAAAAACCCTATAAATATAGATAGATAGATAGATAGATAGATAGAATATCATTTTTTACAGTTCCGGACCTTAAAGGGAAAAACAGAACCCACACAGTGTTACTACAAAACACAAACTAAAAATAAACTAGGTTTGAAATAGTATTTCGCGTCACGAAAGAAGTCGGCGGATTTTAATGTAACTAACTTGAAAAGTCATAATAATTCTATTCATAATCTGCGACGGACGTATACGGATATTTTAAACATAGTTTATCTCTTAGTCTTTGTTTTGTAGTAACACTGTTATTGTCTGCGCGCACCTCATGACGGTTAGGATCCCTAAAAATGACGATAATACAATCGAAAATACTTTTATTTGATAAAAGTTCCTCGATTCGTTTGTGGGAGTGGAGTTTAAATTATTTTTACCGCTTTAAATTATTATATATTAAAAAACAGTTAACTTAAAGCTAAGAGATCTTTAGCATAAAATGTTTATATGAAGATTTTTGTATAGGGTATCAAATAAAAGGGCTTAATTTGCACATTGGAAGGAAAGATTTTGTTACGTTTATCGACAAAGTGAACACACCCCATCACTAGTGATGTGACAAACGAATTACGTCGCAAAAAGGCGGGCGTAGAGTCGTACTGTGCGCGCTCGTAAAAAGGGACGGTAACCTCCTGAATTCAGGGAATGACGTCACCTCAGGGCTGGCATCTGATAAGCTCGCGATAGACTGTGAAATGGCGGGAAGTAGCTATGGACAGTTCTTGCGTCTTTTAAAACCATGTCTGTGGAATAGAGGATTTTTATTTTGACTGTAGATTTTACCAAGCGCCTTAGCCAAGTTGTAAACGATTATGATAATCAACAGTTTTAAAAAAAAATAAAAAAAGGGTTTTATTTCTGTAAATCTATAACAAACAAGTTACAGGGGCTTCCCTTAAAGTACTCAGATGACACTTGTGATGGGAATGCCTCGCTCTTCCAACGCAACCAGTACTATTTGATTTACACTATATTGTCTTAAAGTAAAACTTAGGTAAATTAAACATAATACATGTGTGTGTATGTGTCTCTCTCTCTCTCTCTCTCTCTTTTTTAAGTTGTTATTATTAATCATTATCCCGTTTTTTCCCAGGGACCGCTTACCTAACCTGAAGATTTGACAGGTCCGGCTTTTTACAGAAGCGACTTCCCGTCTGACCTTCCAACCCGCGAAGGGAAAACCAGCCCAATACAGGTTAGGTCACAAACCTCCGAAATTGCATTTCTCGGGAATGTGGGTTCCCACCACGATGTTTTTCCTTCACCGCTGAGCAAGTGATAATCATTTATGATCCAAACATGAATTCGAAAACAAATTCGAAAATCATTGGTTTAGAGAGCTAAACCAATTCGAATCCAGCACAGAGGTGCTGGATTCGAACTTGCGACCTCAAAGTGAGAGGCAAGCGTTATACCAACTGGTTACGGGTTTGTGTTTATTATTATTTATTATTTTATTTTATTTATTTATCATAGATACAATTTAATGCTACATTTTAAATAGTTAACAATTATTAATAATAAAATACTTTATGTGCACACAAACAAATTACTATTCTCATATAGATGAATTCCTTTAAAGCTACCTTTTAACCCCCTGTTTTAAAATATCTCCCTGAAGTGCTACATAAAACATTGATAAGGAAATGTTACTTTTATGCATCGCTAAAATCAAAAAAGTATTTTTAAATTGGTGTAATTTCCAATTTTCGAGCTTTTAAGTTACTTCCTTGTCTCCAAGTCCTTATTCTGATGACCTCAAGTGGAAAAAATCAACAAAGGGTCAAATAAGACCCCTTAAGTCCAAACAAATATGAAAAAATATTACTCAGCCCTGTTGGCACCATTAGGGGAGGGTAAAATGTTTTTTTTTTTCGCCCTTAAGTCCATTAGTATGGCAAGGGTAGTCGCGGGTTGTGGGTGACGCGGAAATACAGTCGATTTTTTTTTAGTTGTGAAAATATTTTTGAAAACATTAATGGACTTACCTTTGCCTTTTTCTTCAAGCTACTATTAATTAACGGCCTCCGTGGTCCAGTGGTTGAGCGTTCCGTAGGTCCCGGGTTCGAATCCCGGTGGGGACAAATCATAAAAATCACTTTGTGATCCCTAGTTTGCTTAGGAAGTTACAGGCCCATTCCCTGATTGTCGAAAAGTAAGATGATCCGTGTTTCGGAAGGTACGTTAAGCCATTGGTCCCGGTTACTATTTACTGATGTTAGTACGTAGTCGTGTCAGGGGCGTATGGCGGCTCAATTATAACTCTGACACCAGGGTTGATGAGGTTGGTAATCCACCTCACAACCCACGCGATAGAAGATTAATTAACATACATTACCTCACAACTATTTCTCAGCGGAGAAAGCACACATTATGGAATTCCATTTGTTTTGATCCTGACACACTTTTCTTGCTTCCTCCATATTCATCAATCGAGCAATATTTACAAACATAATTGCCGTTTTTTATTTATTTATGTATATTACAATACTTAAATTGATGATGATTACAATACTTAGTGCGATCTACTCTTAACCATCGTGCGTGTATAAAACGATTGATGAATGTGGAGGAAGCACAAGAAGTATGTCAGGATCGAAGCAAATAGAATCCCATACTGTCTGCTCACTCCGGTGGGAAATAGGTTATCGCTATCGACCCTCTAGGGTCGATTAATCTTTTCAATATTCTTCCTCTCAGACGACCCCCTGAGCCGAGGTTCGCGCCCAACTGGGCACCCTCAGGCCTGTTGTCTTAAACGTTGTACCGGGTGAGAGCCTTCAGCGCTCCCCATTCGTACGGCCAAGTAGTTAATGCCATCTGCGGCAAATCTACAACAAGTCACGTCAAAAAAAAAGGTGGGAAATAGGCGTGAGTTTATTTACGTAGGAAGCTCAAGTGAAGCGGCTAGCCAATGATTTTCGATTATATTTTCCAATTCATGTTTTGATCGTAAATTATTACCACGTGCTCAGTGCTGAAGGAAAACATCAATTTCATCATTAGGAAAGTCGCATTTCCGAAAAATCTGTTTCGGTAACAATGTTACATTTACACAAACTGTGTCAGGATGGCTTTCCCATTGTGGGTTAGAACTTCAAACCTTCAAACTTAGAAGGTTAGGCGGTAAAAAACCGGACCTGTCAAACCTTCAGGTCAAGTTAGTAGACTCCATGAAAACGGGATAACGCTGGGGAGATGATGACGTGTGTATGAGCAGAATTGTGTACCTTACACAGTTAAACCTATAATCTATTTCAAACACCCTGTAGACAAAGTAAAAGGTTCAGCCTGTAAAAGCGACAAACCGGTCATGTTAGCGAGGCTTACTAGATCAAGTGATGCTTGACACGATTTTCATATACGAACGAGGGTACGATATGCCTTCTACACTTCGTCGGCTTTTCACGACCTTTTAGAAGCTGTTTTATATCATTTATTTGTAGTGAATAGGGAAAAGTAGTACATAACACTAATAAAACACACAGTCAATAAGACACGACGAATTTATTAAAAAGGGTTAAAAACTGAAGTCCGACAAACTGTTATCCGACAATATTTATTATGATTTTAGTCCCGTTTATATATATATTTGCCATAAATGCATAAACAGCCTCCGTGGTCTAGTGGTCAGCGCATTAGGCTCACGATCTGGAGGTCCGGGTTCGATCCCCGTTCCCGAACAAAGGACAGTCTCACAAAGTGATTTCGATAAACATTGTCGAAATCACTTTGTGAGACTGTCCTTTGTTTGGCAAGGACTTTTCAGGCTTGAATCACCTGATTGTCCGAAAAAGTAAGATGATTCCGTACTTCGGAGGACACGTTAAGCAGTTGGTCCTGGCTGTTAGCCGTAAAAACACCTCCACCAACCCGCATTGGAGCAGCGTGGTGGAGTATGCTCCATACCCCCTCCGGTTGATGGAGGGAAGGCCTGTACCCAGCAGTGGGACGTATTAAGGCTGTTTATGTATATATATTTTCATGTAAGGCCAAGACAGTTCATTCATTTTTTTTTAATATTTATAGGGCCAGGGGAGAGAATTTGACGCAATAAAATAATGATTTAAATCAACTTTTATTAAAAAAAATTTTAATATCTTTCATTCGTATCTGAAAAGCGTGTCGTAGACTTTCCAGCTCTCACATTGGCTTCATACAGGGTGTTGGTGACAAAAACTTTGAGGGATGATTCAGACTATGATTCTGAGTTCATATCAAGTGGAGTAGAAGCTAATGGAATTCCATAGTCTCTGCTTACCCCGGTGGGAAATAGTCGTGAGTTTATGTGTTTATGTATGAAAATTAACTTTTAAAACTGTTCTGCATTACCTGTAGATAGATAGATAGATAAATACTTTATTGAGCACAATGGACACAAAATACAGAAATAAGGACAACATATACAGAAAAGCACAATAAGCATAAATATATAAACTACACACATACATATACATATATATGACTATTATATATAACTAAATAATTATACATACATATAATAACACTATGGAAAAAGGAAGGATGGTTTACATAAAAGAGGAGGAGCCAGAGTTCACAAAGTGCGCCTTTACTTGTCCTTTAAATGACTCCAGCGATGGTGCCCGCCTGATACACTCAGGTAGCAGATTCCATAGCCGGATAGCTCGCACCGTAAACGATTTATCATAGAAATTTGAGGAGTGGGACGGGAGTTGAAGGGAAAGGTTGTTAGAGGACCGTAGGTTGCGGTCGAGTGTTGAAGAGTGGAGAACGAATCAAATGTAGTATTTATTATTATTTGAAAATTGTGAGGGCCGGACTGAAAAACAGCCCGCGAGATCACTGCGACCTTGTCAGATCTATTGTGACCTAAATCCCTACATTTGAAAATCCACCTCTAGATCGATCCGTTCGAAGAGATCCAACATCTTTTTGGGAGAAAGCTCCATGACTACGGGGGTCCATTATGTGGCCCCCAAGTGTACGGCTTCTACTATGTATGAGAGCCTCACAGCTGCACAGCAGATGTAGTGGCGTCTCATCTTCCCCTAAGCAGAATCTGCATAAAGGAGACACGGTCAGCTCCATTCTGTGTAGGTGCTTATTGAGTCTGCAATGCCCCGTGAGGGCTCTTATTAAAATCCTAACCTGCCCCCTAGTGAGAGTAAGGATTTCTGATGAGAATTTCTTAGAAAAGGGTCTAATCAGCTGCCTCGAATGTTTCAGGCCAGCTGAGTTGGACCAAAATTTCTTGGATTCTACCTGTAGTAATAAAATTAATTAATATATCTTGTAAATTTAATATAAACTGTCCTCGGCAACGGGCGATTCATATTCATTTGCGACTGCTTGCATTACTTAGGTCCAAAGTGTTTGGAAACATACTCGTCACTATTTTGTTCTTAACCGTTTCAATGGTTTAGGCGCCGATGATCTAATTCCCAAAATAGACAATCTACTATCGTGTGGGTTGTGCGGTGGATCACCAACCTCAGCAACCTTGGTGTCAGGCTTATTATTGAGCCGCCAAGGGCCCCTCACATGGTTGATGTAACGATTACTCACTTACATCAATAAGTAGTAACCGGGACCAACGGCTTAGCGTGCCTTCCGAAAGACGGATCATCTTACTTCCGGACAATCAGGTGATCATCCTGTAATGCCCTAACCAAACTAGAGATCACAAAGTAATTTTTATGATATGTCCCCACTGGGATTCGAACCCGAGACCTCCGGGTCGTGAGCCCAACGCACAACCACTGGACCACAGAGGCCGTCAAAATAGACAATTATAAAAATAAATGCAAAGAATATAAAAAATACGCATTTTAATAAATTGCAGTTAAGTATGTTTAAAGTCTAACTGATTACTACGGCCAGTCTTTTACTGTGCAAGCTGTGCGCTTATGGAACTCCTTACCTGCTTCCATCAGAGTCGCTAACTCTCTTCAGAGCTTCAAAAACCAGTTGCGAGCTCATTTTGAATCCTTATGTGGATATTCTTAGGATATTACTATTATGTATGATGTATTTTATTAATTTCAATACCTGTATGTGTGTGTATAGTCTATTATTTATTATTATAGTTTTCTTTAGATTATGGTTAGGTATATTTTTAGTATATATGGATTATATTAAATTATTTATTAATATATGTACGTATAGTATAGAGTATTTATTATATTAACTTTAGTTTTACTTTTAGGTATTTATTTATTTATTTTTTTGTTGCACCATCCCGCATCCAAGTTGTAAATGTTTGTTTCCTTTTGTTGGTTGCCTGGAAGAAATTGCTCTAGAGCAATAAGGCCGCCCAAATTGTACTCTATTCATGTGTTATGTCTGATTGTTGAAATTCTAGTTCTGTGCAATAAAGTATATTTGATTTGATTTGATTTGACGTGTCAATTTAAAGCCTTGCTTGACTAAATTTTCTAAACCTTTCAAACAAACGCCGTCCTGACACGTGATCATGACCAAAATGGCACGAACCACGAACGTTTTTCAACAGTCGTAACTTGCGCCCAGATCAGTGTACCTACCAGATAAAAACAAACACCACGCTATAAATTGTCTGGAAAAATGTATAAAGCCTGATGAAGATGTATACAGGGTGTTAGTGACATCGTAACGAATACTGAGGGGGTTGATTCAGACCATGATTCTGAGTTAAAATCAAGTGGAATTTTCCGTCGCAAAATTCATGATTTTTTTTAGTTTTTTTAAATTATTTTCAATTCTATACTTTTGCGATGGAAAATTCCACTTGATATTAACTCAGAATAATCAGATGAATCATCCCACTCAGTATTCGTTACGATGTCACTTACACCCCGTACAAGTACATACGGTAGCCATACAAGTAGGTATGGGTGTTAGTGACACCGTAACGAATATTGAAGGGGATGATTCAGACCATGATTCTGAGTTGATATCAAGTGGAATTTCCTGTCAAAAAATTATTTTCCTATCCATACTTTTGCGACGGAAAATTCCACTTGATATCAACTCAGAATCATGGTTTGAATCATCCCTCAAAGTTTTCGTTACGATGTCACTAACACCCTGTATATGGCTGACTGGTAAAACGCTCGCCGCGTCCCCGCACGCAATATCTGTCCTTATGTATACAAAACTAGCGAGTCAGCACGTTTGTCCTGCACGTCTTGCGATACAGTGCTGCTGTATATCATTGTTACGTCAACTGCAATTATATCTTTCAAGTGCACGTGCTTCTGTAAATTACTAACTAAGCGTTTGTTTATTTACAATTTTAGGTCCCATTGTAGTGGAATTTATTGTTACCCCATATTCGTATGTATTTTAAAGTATTTAAAGTGTTGTTACAACTGTTAAAAAGAAATCAGTTGCTTTGCTTTTGCCTGCGATTCGTTAACGACGGACTTTTTTCCTATATGCATACATAAAAAGACTATATAAAGAAAGAAAGAATAAATCATTCATTATTTTCTGACACCACTGCAAGGTACATTTATATTTACGCAGATCAGAATCCACACAAAAAGAATCACAAATTAAAAACAAAATGATATTAAAAAAAAGTAACTAAGTATTCCCCACAGACTATTCCATTAGATATACTTCACCTTTTGCTTCTTCTTCTTGTTTATACATAAAAATGTCTAACTAAGAAAACTTTCATGTCACCCTGCCGCCGCGAGCGCATATATGCCAAATAACAGTACCATAGAAAATCACAAATTAAAACCAAATATAATATAAAATTGATATACGTACATTATTATGATTTTTTTATTTATATTCCTTCTTTGTATTTCCGCCATTTATCATATGTAGTGGGTAGCGGTAGATTTTATTGGCAAGATTAGCTAGCGAGCCCACGTCAGCGTTTTCTACACGAAATCTCGAGTCCAAATGCCGTTACTAGAATAAAATTGATGTTAAATAACCACAAGCTTATTGGTGCTAATTCCTGTAAACACCATCTAATTTTATTTTAAGTTATATCTGTCATTTTCGTATCCGCCGAAAAGGAAAGGGACGGGTAATCGACAAGCATAAAATTTATGGAACACACGTCAATTTTATGCACAAATCTAAACCAACCGTCTAAAAATTTTACATTGGCCAATAACCCGACACATTAATTTACTCATTCTTCCTAAAATTAAGAGCTGTGAATCATCCGTCCCTTTTCTTTTCGACGGATATGAAAATGACGGATATAACTTAAAATAAAATTAGGCGGTGTCTCCAGGAATCGGGGCCAATGTCATATTAATTTTATTTATTTATCGCGTTGCTAATTGAGTTGGAACATTTATCGCGTCTCGCGCGTCATACGGGTGCCGTATTAAAGCTAATTAATTATGCTGTATTATGGTTTAACGGGTCTTCTTTTATCGTGTGGGTTGTGAGGTGAATTACCAACCTCATCAACCCTGGTGTCAGCGTTATTATTGAGCCGCCAATGGTCACTGACATGGCTCATGTAACGATTACTCACTTACATCGATAAGTAGCAACCGGTACCAACGGCAGCCTGTAATGTCCTTACCAAACTAGGGCTCACAAAATGACTTTTGTGATATGTCCCCATTGTGATATGTTTCGAATCCGGGGCCGAGAACGTTAAAAATTTAATGGGTAAAAGTAATTAATACATTTATTTTTTACGTGCTGCACGATTCTGCTAATAGATAGAATATAACATATTCAATGGTGCTAATTCCTGTAAATACCATCTAATTTTATTTTAAGTTATATCTGTCATTTTCTTATCCGCCGAAAAGGAAAGGGACGGGTAATCGACAAGCATAAAATTTATGGAACACACGTCAATTTTAAGCACAAATCTAAACCAACCGTCTAAAAATTTTACGTCAGTCAATAACCCGACACATTAATTTACTCATTCTTCCTAAAATTAAGAGCTGTGAATCATCCGTCCCTTTCCTTTTCGACGGATATGAAAATGACGGATATAACTTAAAATAAAATTAGGCGGTGTCTGCAGGAATCGGGGCCAATATCTCCTACACCCGACAGTTTACTAATTGCTATAAGACCGCCTGCTCTTTCTTTGATTTCTTGCGTGTGATTTTTTTTTAAACCGCCGCGACTTCGTACACAATACTCTCCCCTATGTTCTCTCGAGATATAGTGCAGTGCAATATGTCATTGTTACGTCAACAGCAGTTGCATCTTCTAGTGGTCTTGATATGTAAGGGCTTTGTTAAACTTTAATAATTAAATGTCATACTTGGTTTCCTTGGTCGGAAATTGGTCGGTGTACTGCGGAACGGAAGGCGATTGGGGCAACCACCGTTCTACACGCCCTATCTATGGGGTAATGAAGGCGATTACTCCACCGACAAGAGCGCAGCTGTTCAATAAAGAGAGACTTGGTTTCCTGGATTTGTATCCGGTTAATAGCAATAAGCTCATCCCGTATTTCAGTTTCCCGTATTACATGGGACTTGACCGTAGCTGGCGAGGTGTTGGTGTACTATACACCTCTGCCTACCCTTTAGGGGATAGAGACGAGATGATATGTAGGAATCAGATAGGTATCATGTTAATGAATAACAAAATGAGTACAATATGAGGACAATATGAGGACAATATGGGGACAATATGAGGACAATATGGGGACAATATGAGGACAATATGAGGACAACATGAGTACATTATGAGTACAATATGAGTAATATGAGTGTCCCTGGTTCGAACCCAGCACAGGCCAAAACCAATGATTGTCGAATTTGTTTTAGAATTCATGTTTGGATGATAAATGATTATCACGTGCTCAGCTGTGAGGGAAAACATCGTGAGGAAACCCACATTCCCGAGAAATGCACTTTCAGAGGTATGTGACCTAACCTGTATTGGGCTGGTTTTCCCTTTGCGGGTCGGAAGGTCAGACAGGCAGTAGCTTCTGTAAAAACTGGACCTGGCAAATCTTTAGGTTAGGTAAGCGGACCCTGTGAAAAACAAGATGTCGATGTTTTCCTTCACCGCTGAACACGTCATAATCGTTTATGGTCCAAACATGCATTCGAAAACAAATTCGACGATCATTGGTTTAGGCCTGTGCTGGATTCGAACCTGCGACCTCAAAGTGAGAAGCAAGCGTTCTACCAACTGGGCTACGGCTAGAACTCACGGCGTAGAAGCTAACCCATCGCACATAAAATACCAAATTTTCCATACATTATTTTAACAATTAATTCATCCTCTAATTACTTCTTAAAGCATGAAAATACTTATAATCATTAAAACGCTTAAGCAAGATAACAAGCTTAAAATTAATGTGAAATTCGTAGTAGCGTCGAAATTCTGAGCCTAAAATTGAACGTTATTATTTTACAAAATCCCTCGAAGCCTGTTGAAAATGTAGTGAGCGACGAAATACCTATCACACACACACACACACACATAAAAAATATATTTATTTCTTTAACGGAAATGGTACATAGTAATATTTGCTGTTGTAACCTCCTAGTAGGTGTGAAACACCTGTGTGAGAAGGTCACGCTCCTCCATATCCATAAGTACTTATTTGTACCAAAAAGTCTGAAGTATACGAGTACCTACAACGTACACACACACACATAAACATTATACCACAAAAACTTAACTACTTACTGATGCTGATTAGTAGTCGTTACATGAGCCATGTTAGAGGCCTATGGCGGCTCAATAGTAACCCTGACACCAGGGTTGATGAGGTTGGTAATTCATCTCACAACCCACACGATAGAAGATAGAAGAAGACCTTAAACTCACGCCTGTACTCTCTAAAGGGGTGGGCAGAGTCACAAGTAAACAGAAGAGTACTTTTCAGCAGTTACAGCTACATTTAGTATTAATAAGATGGATTTTGACAAGAACTGTGGTAACATAGTGGAATGCTTGACTTTCATAGCGAGTTCGCGGGGTATTTCGCCATATTATAAAGGAAAACACTTTTTAATTTCGTTAATCCTTTGGTTCTGGCTACTAGCCCCCTAATTGGCTACTTGAAAGTTTTCGGAGAAGTATGTTAATAAATATAGACGCTTATTATATACCTCTTAAAGTATTTTATTTCCTCGAAAAAGCTTTAAATAATAGAAAAAGAAAACATATTTTTCTTCAATTATTTTCTTCGTGTGACGTCACATTTCACAAAATGAACAAAAGCTATATGTCAGGTTTCAAGTACAGTCATGAGCAATATCATGTACCCACTTTAGAACCCTGTCGAACTATCATATTTGACATTTAATGAGACTTACGGTTTCAATTTGTCAAAAAAGTTAATGTGACATGGTTTCAAAGTGTACATAGGTACATATTAGTACTCGTGAACGTAGTACTGGTTGACAGTTTCTTTGTTGATCAAAATGTGACGTCACTTGGCAAAATATCACGTGACCAATCTTTTGGCACGAAATTTGAAATGATCGAAGAATATTTTTTTTTTACATTATATAAAGCTTTTTCGAGAAAAAGAAAGTTTTAAGAGGTATGAAATAGTTTTCATTTTTGTGTTTTTGAAAATATTTGTCCGAAAGCTGTCAAGTAGACAATTGATGGAGAATTGATTGGGTAAATCACAATACCACTCTTTACATCCATAAAGGTCAATGAACATCTATATTTATGGTATCTATTTACACGACTTAGTATTGTAAAGCAGTCATAGACAACAAAAAGCTTATAAAATGTTTTGTTCCTCCGATTTATATTTATATCGACTTTTACTTAGTGGCGCGATAAATTTCATATAACCAGCCGTTACATTGTTTAAATTATAAGATAATCCAGAATTTTATGTCTATAACAACGTGTAGGTGTCAGTGTGATTGTGTCAGAGATATATACGTAAAATATACTGGAGTCGGAAATTATTGAGGTATAGGCTGACTGAATAACAAATGTAGATATTTAATTATTATAAATTCTCGAAAATAATCATGTTTCTGTTTATGTAAATAAATTATGGAAAACACGTGGTTTCAAACTCATCAACACTAATTTAAGACCCACGCTCTTGTCGGTGTAGCATTCTCCATGTTACTTCTTAGGGAAAAATAGGGCCGTAGTTTAGGAAGGCAAGAGTGCCTTCCGCCCCGCAGTACTCTGTTTGACGCGAGTGGGATGGCGCCCAGAGTAGTCTATTTCAAAGCCGTACTAGGACTCCTGCCCTCCGCCTCTGAATAGTACTGACAGTTACTGCTGCCCTCTGTCAGGTTCCAGGTTACAGTCCCTGTGACTCGCGTCTTCTGTCCTGCATTACCATACCGATGGCTCCCATCTCCACCTCTGCAACCGTTAAGGTCTTCACCCATAGCCCTGGGCAAGAGTTCTACGTTATACTCCGTAGGTCTGGGTCCCTATCCGAATTCAGCCACCATCAAACTCATAAAGTCGAATTTAGTGATTTAGATTCCGAACCGGGTATCCAACCACGGAGACTACTTTGTAAGTAAACGCGTTCTCCAAACAGGGCTATCACGGTTTCCTAATTCTTCTTTTCACAGTAGACAAGGCAAGTCTCTTCTTCTCTCGTGTGGGTTGTGAAGTCAGACCGACCTCATCAACCCTGGTGTCAGGGTTACTACTCGTACTGAGCTGCCAATGGCTCTTGACATGACTCGTGACAAAACAAGTAATCTCTTATTAAGACAATTTATGCTCCATTTCTCTCTAACTTCGTTCCCAAATACTAATTCCTGTATCTTTATTACTCCATCCCACTCACACCATAAATTGTACAGTAACAACTTAATACGAACCGATGGGATCAAACTGAACTGACTACATAATAAATTTAATAATAATTTCCTACTTTTAATGCCGTGACATAATAAATTTTACTTTTTAAAATGTTTTGTTTGGTTTGGGTGGTCGGGTTGTCATTTTGATAATATAATGTTTACTTTTATTTCTAAGAATATTCAGCTGAGCACTTCGGAACAAAAGTGTCTGCAAATAGTCTTTTGATTACAACAGTAACATCGATCTGGGATAGACATTTAGGAGTCGCCGTCGCCGGACACGGCTTGGATGATGATGATGATGATTTGTAATGAGAACATATAAACATTTTCTTTCTTTCTTTCTTTCTTTCTTTCTTTCTTTCTTTCTTTCTTTCTTTCTTTCTTTCTTTCTTTCTTTCTTTCTTTCTTTCTTTCTTTCTTTCTTTCTTTCTTTCTTTCTTTCTTTCTTTCTTTCTTTCTTTCTTTCTTTCTTTCTTTCTTTCTTTCTTTCTTTCTTCTTTCTTTCTTTCTTTCTTTTTTTCTTTCTTTCTTTCTTTCTTTCTTTCTTTCTTTCTAATGTACTTCATAAGCTAGAAGACTGAGTCTGAGACGTATCTTTCGTCTCTTACGTACTAAGCTGCATACCGTTAGCCAGAAAGAGACATATCTCTCATTTCTTTTGCGCTAGGAGGTCTAATCACTGTAATAACATGATACATATATTATATTTTTTGTTTCAGGTTGTTGTATATTGAAACAAGTAATAGTATTTTACTATCCATTTATTGGGCAGCAAGATCCAGACACTCACTTAATATTATCAAGAAGAGAGCGTTCCATATCACGCAGAAACCGATATGCAACATTCTCCCCAACTTATTCTAACCTAACCTCGTATAAACACAGCCTAGACTGTCACTTACTGACTACCTTAACTATATTAGATATTAAGTGTTACACAACAATAATAGTAACAACTATATTAGGTACAACTAATAAAATAAAGTTAAACAAGAATTAAACTACCAGTCGAATCCTTGACTGTGACCTGGTACAGATATCTTGGCGTCGTTTATTCAAACACATTTAAGTCCTGCGATATCTATACTAAGTTGTCGATTCTTCAATGGATTCATTACAAGATAACATTTGATTTACATGTCGTTTCCAAGTCATTCCTAGAACGTCTACTTTATAAGTTAAACCAGGAACAGATTCGGCTATAATAATTCCCAAAATCCAAGGTTTACATCCTTTTCTATAATCCCGAACCATGACCTTTTGTCCAACTATAAAATATCCGTCTCTCCTCCCTTCCCCTTTTTGTGTTTGTTTATCTATCAAACTATCTACTAGAGGCGGCGGTCTAAGGATACTAAATCTGTTTCTCAACTCCCTCCCCAGCATCAAACGAGCTGGTGAAATTCCTGTTGTACTTTGTGGTGTGCTACGGTAATCGAACAAAAATAACTGTATTGCTGTACCTACTGCAGTTCCAGTTTCCTTTATTTTTGTAACTGTTGTTTTAAAAGTTTCTACAAATCTTTCCGCGGCACCATTTGTTGCTGGGTGATATGGTGGGGTAAATGTATGTTTTATGTTATTTTTTTCACAATACGTCGCAAACTCTAAACCTGCAAATGTTGTTTGATTATCCGTTACTAAATGTACTGGATATCCATATCTAGAAAATAAAGTTTCAAGTATATCAATAGTTTTTTGTTGCGGTCATGTTTCCCATTTCAAATACTTCGGGCCATTTAGTGTAACTATCTACAACAACTAAATACATCTTTTTGTAAAATGGACCTAAGAAATCTGCATGCAGTCTATACCAAGGAGATGGCGGTACTGGCCATGGTTTTTCTAACTTAGGCGGATTTTTAAAATTTGTCAAACATATTAGGCATGATTTAGTTACATTTTCTATCTGTGAATCTAAATTTGGCCACCAAAAATATGATCGAGCCAATTCTTTCATACGAACAATTCCAAAGTGTGACTCATGTAAACTCTGCATCACAGCCTGCCTGATTGGTTCAGGAATTATAATTCTGTGCCCCCAAAATAAACAACCTCTGTCTATGTTAATTTCAATTTTCCTGTTATAGTATGGCAGTAAATCAGGTGTTATTAAGCTCTTTTCTGGCCAACCATCCATACAATAACGAAGTACTTTTGATAAAGTTTGGTCAACTTTAGTTTTATTTTGGATTATTTTCCAGTTTAAATGATCTATTTTAGAATTATGTATTTGAATTACATTTGTCACATTACCGTTTAAGCATAAAGAGTGCAACATTAAGCCATCCTCTTGTAGTAACTCTGGCGTTCGGGAAAGGAAATCTGCTGGATTTATGCTTGTTTTAATATGCCTAATTTTGTATTTGAATGCTGACAAAAATATAGCATAATGTTGCAATCTTTTAGCTGCCATTTTTGGAATACCTTTAGTTGGACCAAATATTCTAACCAAAGCTGAGCTATCAGTCTCCAACTCAAATGATCGCCCATAAATGTAGTTGTAAAACTTTGTTATTCCAAACACTATAGCCATAGCTTCCTTATCAATTGCAGCATATTTGATTTCCGTACTATTTAGTTTTTTACTTGCATAAGCTACTGGTTTTATTACCCCTTTTTCATCTCGGTTTGATAATATTGCTGCTAATCCACTTTGTGATGCATCACAAGTTATAATTATTGGTTGCTCAGGATTAAAATGTTTTAAGTTTTCAGTATTTGCTAATTTGTTTTTTATCAGTTCAAATGCAAATTGACATTCTTTTGTCCACTTAAATTTTCCTCTTTTTGTACATTCATATAGGGGTGTCAAAGCTGTGGCCATATTGTTTAAGAAACGTGAATAGTAATTCACTTTCCCCAAAAAGGACTTTAACATAGTCGAATTTGTTGGTGCTGGGGCATTCAGCAATGGTTTCAAATTAGATTTAATTACACTCATACCATACTTATTAATGCGAAAACCAAACACATCAATGTATTTTGTGAAAAACTTACACTTTTCTATTTTTAGTTTAAAATCACATAGTTCTAGTTTTGTTAATACTTGCACCACTGTATCATACAAGTCCTGCAAATTTCTCCCTGCCATGTAAATATTGTCAATAAACACCACTGTGTTTTGAATATCTTTTAATTGGTTACTCATTAACCGCTGGAAGGAGCCTGGTCCCGTATTTACCCCGTAAGGCAAGTACTTATATTTATATGTTCCGAATTCGGTCACTATAGTAGTATAATCTTGACTTTCTTCAGTCAATAATGCCTGTAAATAGGCCTCTTTTAGATCTAGCTCGCAGTAGTATTCACCATCTTTTAATGTTTCAAATATATCCTCAATATGTGGCAACGGATAGTGATCAATTTCTAAATGAGGGTTTAAGGTTACTTTATAGTCCCCACATAATCGCACTGAGCCATCGGGCTTTAAGATTGGAACCACAGGTGTACCCCACTGGGTTTGTTCCGTCGGTGTTATTCTTCCATTTTCTTGTAAACGTATAATTTCTTGTTTTACCTTATCGCGTAAAGCATATGGGACACGACGGACCGGTAGACATTTTGGTTTAGCCTCTGGTTTCAGCTTCAAAGATATGGCTTCTCCATTAAACTTCCCCCATCCCGGGGTGAATACTGCTGCGAACCTCTCTTTTATTAATCGTTGTGCTTCTGAAACATTTTGAACACTTGTCTTAGTATTTATGATACAAATATTTTTGGGTGGCCACATATTTAACTGATGCAGCCAGTTGCGTCCAATTAAACATGGGGTACTTTCCTTCGTTATGAATATACTTAATTTCTTTTCAACATTATTATACCGTACTGGTATATTGTGAATGATTCCTAGGGGATATGAAATTGTTTGATCAAAATTTCTAAATGCCGCTTTACATGTTTCTATTTTAAACTCCTTTAAATATTTATTTTTAAATGAGAGGGGCATTACAGACACTTCTGCCCCAGTATCCACCTCAAAAGGCACTTTATGAACCAGATTTAAGTCAATTTCTAAAATAAACGGTGGAATTTTACTCACACTGTGCATGGAGAATGTTTCATACTCTGTGTATAGGTCCTTTACGGCATCTAGGGCCTGCTCACCATCTTCCTCCTCACACTTTACGTCCAGAATATTTGTATTATTTTTTTGCTGACACATTTTATAAATATGTCCCCTTTGACCACATTCAGAGCAGTATTTGTTCCTTAACGTACAATCTTTCTTGATGTGATTGTCTTTTCCGCAACAATAACATTTGTTCTTATTAGTTGGCTGTGAGTTCCGGTCTTTTTGGTGTCCGGTCTTCAATTTCGGAGTGTTCCTCCTAGGCTTCATATATGAAACTGTACTTATGTCCTTTTCTCCATTTGCATGCTTGTATGCTGACTCCACTGTTCTTGCCAATTGTATTAATGAGTCTAATTTTAATTGTTCCCCTTGCTTTAATAATTCAAATTTTATCATCTTTGAGTATACTCCTTCTATAAATTTCTCCTTAATTTGGTCTTCCTCATCTTTGAATTGACAACCTTTCACTAATTTTCGTAATGTTAATAAGTAGTCATCAATTGTCTCTGTAGGTAATTGATTCCTTCCTCTAAATTCGGCTCTGTCCATCAATGGTGAATGTGTTTTTTCGTATTTTTGTTTTAGTTTTTCACATAGTGCAGAATAGGTTAATGTAATTGGTTTTTCCGGCGCGCACGAGTAAGTTAATGACTCAAAAACTTTTGGTGATAACTTTGTAATTAGCAATGGAACCATCTTTGCCGCCGGCACATCATTGAAAACAATAACACACTCGAGTTGTTGTTGAAACGTCTCCCAGTTGTCCCCGTCAAACACCTTAATGTCGTAATTTGACGCCATTGTTTTGTTTTGATGTACTGGTAACGATTGTTCTTGAGCTTGATAGTATGTGCTAAGTATTTTCCTCAAGTTTTCAACAGTATCTGATTCCGAAAATTTTATATCTTCTGCTTCACAAATTTGCTTTAACACAGACTTTTTGCATTTGTATATGTATTTTCGTTTCCCCGCGCGCACTGCTTCTATTAGTATAGCGATTTTCCCCGATTTTTCATCTAATAATTCTATTTCTTCGCTTGCCGAATCATAATCTGACATTTCTGGTTTGTTTGTACCATGGACAAATGTCTTTTTCTTTTTTTTTTTTTTTTTACATTCCGTTTTAAGTTGAACGGGCACGCAAAATGAACGGGTATTTATTTTTGTTATCCTTGCGGAATGTTTTACAAATACCTTCCAATGTTTGCTTTTTGGTAAATTGTAGTAATTAATTTCTTACTTTTGGTGATTTCTGCTCTTCTTGCCAAAATCCTTCATTGAATTCCGTTGCAGCGTGGTTCGTAATGATTTCTCGTCGCCACTGTTGTATATTGAAACAAGTAATAGTATTTTACTATCCATTTATTGGGCAGCAAGATCCAGACACTCACTTAATATTATCAAGAAGAGAGCGTTCCATATCACGCAGAAACCGATATGCAACACAGGTAATGAATAATGCCATACGACAACTGGCGGGATGTACCAGCGGCAAATAAGACCTTAGTTAATGGAATCCTGACTTTATAACTGATGTATGTTGCTTGCTAGTCAAGTCAAAGAAAATAACCTGTATTTGGCTGGTATACGCGGTTCGCAAAGTAAGACATGCAGTTGCTTTGGTTAAATCTTGTTAGGTAAGCAGTTCCTGTGAAAATGGGATAATGCTAGACAAATGATGGCGTGTGCTGCTTGATATTCAGTCAAACCAAAATTCAATTTCCATCTAAGCGGAATACGTACCTGGCAGACAGACCAGGACACTTTCCGAATAATTTCAATCAAACAGCCCCCTAACCCGAAACTTGTCATAACTAATCTAACTTACCCGGAAAATAACCCCAAGTTAAAGATAACTTGACGAAAATTAAGTTATAAAATATTCGGGCCACAAAATTGACTTTTTTCTTCTTTTTAAGCATTTATATAAAGGTTGATAAGTTAAAGTACGTATAGTAATTGAGTTATTAAAGTTGAAAAATACTTTAGTGTATCAGACGGTTTTTTCAGAAATCCATTTAATGACATTTACACAATAGAAAGTACTTTACTTCTAAAAATAGCTAAACTTTAACTTGAATTTTAAATCTGAATCTGAATGAAATTACCCGTCCCTTTCCTTTTCGGTGGATAAGAAAATGACAGATATAACTTAAAATAAAATTAGATGGTATTTACAGGAATTAGCACCATTGTTGTGTTGATTTGGAAAATTAACTTTTATTTTTGATTATTTATTTAGTTACTAACCATTTTATGTTAATTTAATTTATTTTTATTATATTTTATTTAATGTAATGTAATGCAATGTGTGCCTAGTTGCCTGAATAAAGAATTTGATTGATTGATTTAACTTGAATAAAGAATACTACACATAGAACGGTAACTCTCTGCCCCCACCACACGGTAGTTGTTTAAGTTTTATCTATTATAAGAAATATACACAGGGTGTTAGTAACATCGTAACGAAAACTTTGAGAGGTGATTCAGGTCATGTTTTTCGTCGAAAAAGTATGGTACAGAAAATAATTTTAAAAAAAGTACTATTCATGAATTTTTCCGACAGGAAAATCTACCCTCAGTATTAGGTATGATGTCACTAACACCCTATCTACTTGTATGGCTATTTGTATGTACTTGTACGGGGTGTAAGTGACATCATAACGAATACTGATTCAGCTCATTATTCTGAGTTAATATCTTTTTCCATCGCAAAAGTATAGAATTGAAGATAATTTGAAAAAAAAAATTAAAAAAAAAACATGAATTTTGCGACGGAAAATTCCACTTGATATTAACTCAGAATCAAGGTCTGAATCATCCCCCTCAGTAGTCGTTACGATGTCACTAACACCCTGTTTATTATTATTATAATTTGATATATTATAAGAGATGAAATATTTTAATCACTAAGAAAGGAACCAACCAACAATTCTAGTGAGCAGAGTCCTTTCGTACACAATGACGTCATTGCAACTTCAGATCACGTCTACGCCAGGTGTCCCTGGGTTAGCTCCAGTGGATTCCATGGACCCTAGGGACAATATATAATATAAATACAACCTGCCTTCAACTAGAAACTTGATTCTGAAGGCAGACCATGTACAACTCAGCGGTAAGTGGCGAAATGTAGCGGGAAGCGGATATTCGAATTCAAAGATTTAAAGATAACAAGACATAAGCTCAGGATTACATAAACAGCCTATATACGTCCCACTGCTGGGCATAGGCCTCCCCTCAATCAACCGGAGGGGGTATGGAGCATACTCCACCACGCTGCTCCAATGCGGGTTGGTGGAGGTGTTTTTACGGCTAATAGCCGGGACCAACGGCTTAACATGCCCTCCGAACCACGGAATCATCTTACTTTTTCGAACAATCAGGTGATGCAAGCCTGAAAAGACCTTACCAAGGACAGTCTCACAAAGTGATTTCGACAATGTCCCCACCAGGAATCGAACACCAGGATCCAGATCGTGAGCCTAACGCTCTAACCACTAGACCACGGAGGCTGTTGAAACTATGTTAATTGGGGTAGTCATAGGTATATCCATATCAAGATGAACTTAGACCAACGAGATAGGTGGTGAGCCGCATCACCGTCTATATTAAAAGATTCATGATTTGTTGGTCAATCTGACCAGTTGAAGTTAGTTTGCGGCCAGGGTGAACCAATCTTGGTGGATTTTGCCCCCCCCCCCCCCCTCCCTATTTCAGAGCCCGGTGCGGACATTGGAACCTCCAAACTGCTCCTTACTGCCATCGTCGCCTTATAGTGAAAACCACGCAACTGCATTTTAGCAATATCTCGCAATAAACAAGCCAGTATCAAAATTTGTAGACTCAATTTTTACCCGGATTCAAATTAATTACATAAGTTCCTTAAGGACATGAACGAGAATCATTCGTTGACGATCGATACAGTTAGAAAATCCCACAGCAATGCAATCCCGACTCAAGATCGCAAATTCGACTAATTTTCGGGATCTCGTCTAGTTCAATAAATAAATGTAAAGTTAAGATGGCTGTTTGTGATAGTGAAGTTAATTAAAACACAATATTTCATTCTTCAATATTACTAACTAAATAATTAAGTTTTCTATGGAAGGATGAGCGTAATCAAAACAAAAAGTATAACTCTAGGAGATTCGCCCAATCCCGTCAATGTCGAATGGGATTGTTGCTTCGGGATTGATCCCGAAAAATTTGACGAGATCTCGCGAGATCGGGATCCCGCGAGATCGGGATCCCGCGAGATCGGTATCCCGCGAGATCGGGATCCCGCGAGACCGGGATTGCATTCCCTAAGCAGAAGTGTAATAAGGTTAATTCTCTTCGCTCCTCGCTACCAGTAGAAGCTACCTAACTAGGAAGACACTGAACAGTCCACCAGTTCATTAGTTAGGATCGTGTAATTAATTTTACTCGTCGTAATTAAGCTTGCTCTATGCGACTGACCCTTTACAAGAGCTCTACACTTTTGAATGCAGCAGTGGCTATGTAGGGGTGCTTAGTAATAAGTCTTTGTTTCATTTTTTGTGCTGCTTTGGGATTAAATATACCTTCTTGACTTACATCCGAGATAGTAAAAAGATTATTGTGATGCCTGTTTGTGGTTGAGTCCTGAAAAGGACTTCCCTCAATCAGCGCTGATCGCTATCGACCCACTAGAGCCGATTAAGTCTTTCAAATATTTTTCCTCTCAGACGACGCCCTGAGACGAGGTTCGCGCCCAACTGGGCACCCTCAGGCCTGTTGTCTTAAATGTAAAATAAATATACACTACCGGTAAAGTGGCTAAAGTGGAATATTAGAAGTAGAGCTGTCGTAGGTATCTGTTTGCAGGAGTATAGTAAAATAAAGTGAGGTTAAACCGGCGACAGCGGTTCTCATACAAAATGCGCGTTCAAGCTTTTCTAATCTTTTTTCTTCTATTCCGTGGTCTGCATCAACCGCAGAAATGTGTTTGTGTGGAAAAACAAGGTTGAAGAGGCTACTTTATGAGGTAAATTAACGTCAGCACCCTCACCGGCTGTCAGTAGCTTTTAGAGAAAAACAAAGAACAATAGAAACTAACGCATGGCGAAACAAAACAAAAAACGTATTTCCGCAAATTTCCTTCCGTAACCTCAAATAAAATCGCGTAATCCCCGGATTGCGGATAACATTTGTGTTTTCCAATTTAGCTGAACAGAAAACATGTAATTACAAAACATAGTAGGTATACGTACAAAGGGAACCATTGGTTTGTTTTTTTGCCATAACCTCGCTTTATCCGACCGCAGGGATATATCAATTATAGAGTATTTGGGGTCAACCCGCAGTGGACTAGCATGGTGGAGTATGCTCCATACCCTCTCCGGTTGATTGAGGGGAAGCCTGTGCCAGCAGTGGGACGTATATAGGCTGTTTATATTGGGGTCAAAGACAAATTATAAAATGCTAATCTAGAAATAGAAATCAGACTAAGAACAGAGAAATGAAATGAGACTAAAAAATAATCTCATTTTACTTTTCGACCTATTTTCGAATTTTATTTTATGAATGAAGTAACAATGAGTACGACGTTTGACCGCTTTTATTGCCACACGACAGATTTCCATACAAACTCCAAAAAAACTTTCGTTTGGACGTTTCGTAAAAGTATCTTATTTCTCTAGGTTGTCATGTGGCCTATTAAAGTAATCGATGGTATTGAAAAAAAATGGTTGTGAAAGGAATTGAGAAAATTGAAGAAAGAATTGAGAAAGGAATGCATAGGTGGTTCGCGCAAGTAAAAAGAATGAATGAAACTAAACTGCCGAAAAATTTATGTTGGTGTAAGTAGTTAAATCGGTTAAAGGAATTAAATTCAGTCGCGAAAATGTTATAACAAAAAACATAAACTCACAAGTACTAAATTAGGAGACAATTCTTCTTCTATCGTGTGACTTATGAGGTGGATTACCAACCCCATCAACTAGTGTCAGGGTTACTGCACAATTAACATACAACAGTACACAAAATATACACACAACAACAACACAACAGCACATAAAACATAGACACAACAACAACACAACAAATACACAAAACATTCTCACAGCAACAACACAACAGTATACAAAACATACACACAGCAACAACACAACAGTACACAAAAACAACAATATCAATTTATAACCACATTTGTCCAGCGGAAGATGATGCAACTGACTGCGCTCTGTTTTTTTATTCGCTCCCAATCCAGCAGACAGGAGACTAACTTAACTCGTTATTCTAGTAAAGCTAGTTATGTTTGTTTACTATAAGCGTATTGAATAACTTTAGCCTGATACTACTTTTTAACTTACTCTTCACTATCTCGGCTTAGTTTATTTATGACTTTATTCAAGAAAACATGCCAAGCGTGTGTCGAACTGATATGATTGAAACGTTAGATTATCTTGTTTATTGTACCCTGATCATCGGCCCTGCCGGCGTGGCCGAGAAATGTCCTCATTCAGCGCTTATTGTTATCGGCCCTCTCAAATCCTCTCAGGCGCCTTTAGCCGAGTTTTATTTTTTTGTACCAAGTGAGAGCTCTGAGCGCTCCCCATTTGTCCGGCCAAGTTGCTAAAGGAAACTGAGGCAAACTTACATTGCCTGTGTTAGTGAAAATTGAGGTCTAAATACACGAAAATATTTATGCAGTTGTGTAAACGCTACTTCACTTGAAGAGCTAACATGCGCAACGAGATAAAATTTTGTCACGGTCATTTTGTCGATTCTGACGATATAATTATGTCGTTTTGTTGGTGCTAATATGTGAACCCAAATAAGTCCCTTTTTGTATTTAGGCACTACTTCTTGGCACTTACTAGTATTGCCATAAGATTTTTCTCTTCCGCATCATAATTTATATACTAGTAGTTCTAAAGGAGATATTGTTCCCCTATGACACTACGCACAGACTCGAAAATCATTACCCAAGACACTACTAGCTGGTGGCACTACTGTTGATACTATACAGGGTGTTAGTGACATCGTAACGAAAACTTTGAGCGATTACTCAGACAATGATTCTGAGTTGATATAAAGTGGAATATCCTCTCGGAAAATCCCCCTCAGTATTCGTTACGGTGTTACTAACACCCATACCTACTTGTATGGCTACCAGTATCTACTTGCACGGGGTGTAAGTGACATCGTAACGAATACTGAGAAGGTTGATTCAGCTCATTATCCTGAGCTCAAGTAGAATTTTCCATCGCAAAATCATGGTCTGAATCATACCCCTGAGTATTCGTTACGATGTCACTAACACCCTGCATGTATGACCCTCTCCTTTGAGGAGACCAGTGTCCTGGTAATGGGATGTAAAGAATTGAGGTTAACTAGCAAAATAAACAATCTGTACATAATATGTAAGTTTATTTAACGCAGTTTCTCTAAGGCGTTACCGACGGTAATTTATTTTGCCTTCATGTTGTTCTCTCAAAATACGAACAAAATCTCGTGGCACGCATGTAGGAAAAAAAAAACAAAATCGATTTAGAACTAATACTAGGTTTAGCTTTTTGTTACTAACTTAATATGGACTCGTTTCCGAAATAAATATTTTGAATTTGAATTTGAATTAGATAAAATTTATTGAATCGATCGATAATTTGATCACGTTGCGCATATTAGCCCTGCTGTTGTCATGTTGGTTGCGCAAATGGCAAGGTAACGGTTGTCAACATAAATTTTGTTGGTAAAATTCGTGCTTCGGGCTGTTGGTCACGGCTATTAACCGTAAATTCACCTCCAGCAACCCGCAGTGGAGTAGCGTGGTGGAGTATGCTACATACCCCCTACGTTTGATTGAGGCGAGGCCTGTGCCCAGCAATGGGATGTATATAGGCTGTTTTATGATGATTTATGATGTTCGTATCGCGATTGTGATGGCGCCACCGTAGTGTCTTAGGCCTATAAGATATCTTAAACCCACCGAATACAAAAAGCTGCCATCAATCAAAGAAAATCCGTTCGTGTTTCCTATAAAACTGAGGGTATACACTAAAATATATGACACGTTATTTTACTGTGCGCTGAACTATCCGATATTGATCAATCTCTTTGAGTGCAGGTTGAAATATTGAAAGTATTGAAACTGGTTTTGTTTTATTCGTGTTTTTATGTTATCTGTGGTCAACGTGATATTAAAAATGGCGGTCGGTCAGGGACGCTTTTCTTTTTGACATATTTTATTTAAACCGTTTATTTATTTCGAGAAATGTATTTGTTATAATTTACTCTGACTTTATATTTGGTTATGAAAATAATACATTGTTTGAAGTTTACGCTGTTATTATCATAATTAAAAGACATAATAACAGGTTCTTACCGCGTTTAAAATGGCGATATGAGACTCCCGATATTTCGACACTGTTGCAAGTGCCATGATCACGGGATGACTGATGAGATTGGAGTGGAGTAGGTGGGTGGAATATCGGGACTCTCATATCGCCATTTTAAACGCGGTAAGAACCCGTTATTATGTGTTTTAATTATGAAAATAATGGCCATTAATTTACTTAAATTGAAAAAACTAAATACATATATAAGTGGAATGTTTTAATTGTCCAACATGATAGATAGGACACAATCATACAGAAATTAAAAATGTGGAAATTTTATTTTTGGATTTTATTTACAGGAATTCCTCTGTCAGTTTTATGAAATTCTAGGAGGTAGCAGTTAACAATATATTAATATGATTTTTATGCTCATAGTGTAGCATAGAAGCAAATTTTACTTATGCCTATAAAGTTATAAATGACGTCATAAATCGTCTGAAACAGACGTATAAGGCCAATGATGATGATAATGATAAAGTTATCTACTAAAGTACTCGCTTATTTCAAACATAGTGCTTACAAAGTATCGTTGACTTAAAAACGAAATCCGAAAATATCCAATCAATCCGAGTTACGTTCTTTGATTTAAAACTTTATGAATGTTGTAAAATATTCCATCGTATAAAACAAAGTTATATTTTTAGTTATTCATTTGAATAAAGACGTAAAAATCGGTGAACTAGGTCAGAAAGTTTTATCTCAATTATGGCGAGTGGCAGGTAGACGTGTTTAAAACAGTTCTCTGTAGTGTTTTCATGGTATAAGAAGACCGGACCAGACCAGACCGGGGGGGGGGGGGGGAGAAAGCAATTTGCCTATTTTACATTTGTTTGCATTGCGCACTTACTTTTATATGCGCAAATGTCAAACTGCAAAATTGCTTTCTTAGATGAATTGCTTCGATGTGGCCATTTAACCCCCCAGGTATGCTCAATCCTATGTCAAGCCGCCATTGCTACCCCATTGATGACGTAAGTATTACCATTACATTGGTAACTCCAACATTCCAAGGATGTTTTTATTAACTGAATTGTGTATTTAATTACTATCACTTGTCACATATATAAAAAAAAATTGTAAGTAAATCTTTTACTAAAAGTTCAAAATTTCTATCGTGTGGGTTGTGAGCTGAACCGAGGTGCGTGTATGAAATGATTGATGAATGTGGAGGAAGCAAGATAAGTGTGTCAGGATCGAAGCAAATGGAATTCCATAGCTTACCTAGGTGGGAAATAGGCTTGAGTTTATGTATATACTTGGTACACAAATTTAAGACTACAGGTGTGAAGGTGCTCAGTTGTAACGAACCTCAGGGCGTCTGAGAAGCTTTATATTTGAAACAATCATCGACCTTAGAGGGCAGATAGCGATAAGCGCTGAACGAGGGAAAACGTCGACTCCGGTGGGGTCGATATCGGGGTCCTGAAGTGTTTGTTGTCGCGACGAGCTGATCGGCCGTCTCTATGGCTAGAGTAATCGGGTCGTTAGGATCGTATATTACGTCCTACAAAAAGATCTGGCGCTACACTGCACTACTTAAGCCAAAAAGCCTTAAACTACACCCAGTGGGACACTATAGGTACATAAAACCGCAATTGTCTTTTGTCAAATTTGTGTTCGCGGCAAAAAGCTTGAAGATAAAAGTGGCATTAAGTTAATGATGACAGATTACAAGCAATAAAAATGTGATGAACAGATTACTTTCGCTAAGAGATTGGGAAATGTCTGTCCTTGGGCACTCGGTTTGAACCGAGCCTTAGATAAGGAAATAATTACGAGACTTTTTGAGCTTGTAAGTGTCAGTTCACATCAGGCGGACGAATCGGAAACTGCCGCAGGATACGTAGAGATACAACGGAACATTAAACTGGTTGAGGGTTGAGCTCACGATCCGGAGGTCCCGGGTTCGAATCCCGGTGGGGACATATCACAAAAATCACTTTGTGATCCCTAGCTTGGTTAGGACATTACAGGCTGATCACCTGAATGTCCAAAAAAGTAAGATGATCCGAGCTTCCGTAGGCACGTTAAGCCGTTGGCCCCGGTTACTACTTACTGATGTCAGTAAGTAGTCGTTACATGAGCCATGTCAGGGGCCTTTGGCGGCTCAATAGTAACCCTGACACCAGGGTTGATGAGGTTAGTAATTCACCTCACAACCCACACGATAGAAGAACCATTAATATGAGACCGTTAGAAGTCGATAATGATGTAGTACTCACCAGTCATTAATTTGGAATATATTATATAAAGCCTAATGCTTCATTTTTAACCAAGGAGATTTTATTTAGCGTGTCATAAAATCGTTACTTATAGCTTGAAACTGGTTCATCTTAGTTTGCGATGAATAATTCCACTTGATATCGACTCAGAATTATGGTCTGAATCATCCGTCAAAGTTTTCGTTACGTTGTCACTAATATGTATATATTTGTATATATGAATATACGGTTTTTTTTTATTTTGTATACTTTGTGCATTCCCACTTTTATTGACCTCTCACACCATGCGGGGTTGGCTGGAAGAGATCTCATTTAGAGATACGTCCACCTTTTGTATCTATTTTTGTTTTTTGTCATTAATGTAATTATTGTGTACAATAAAAAGTTTAATATGTATAGCTATGCGATTTATCCATCCCGTGTGCATCAAGCCTTACACGATCAGGACTCTAACGGCACAATATAAACAGTAAACAGTAATGCTACTCAAGATAATTGGGCCGCATTTGTCGTTCCCGTGGTCAATGCATTGGTCATTTAATGGCAATTCTAGCGCCCGTAGATACGTTACTAGAATATAAATGACTTGCAAATCAAGAGATTGCTTCGAAAGTGTTTGGGCGGGTAAAAATGGGTCGCGTAGGTTCAAGATAAATTATGAAATTCTGATTACTAAATAAAGACAGAGTTTATCAAAGCTATTTCTATGTTTTCAGAGTATGATTATGGGTATTCACTTTGCCCAAGTATTGAAATCAGAAATCAGAATCATTCATTCAACGTAATTATCATGGATAAACTTGTTGAAGGTCAATGTAACATTTTTGAATTTACGTCATTTCGCAAGGTGTTATGGCTGAGGAGAAGAAATGACAAGAAACTGCAACAGCAACACATCTTTTAAAAACCAATGAGGGTATACATTGTGCCCGCTTTACCCGGGATACCGGGCAAAGCGAATACTATCGTAGTTTTTTAATTATTTTTTGCAGTTGATTATTGTTTAAATATTCTTGGTTGCTGATGTTCGTATTTGTAAGAGCAATAAATAAAGACTGATATGTATTGTAAACCTTTTCTGCTACAACCTTAATAAATACCTTAAGGTATCCACTATGCCCGGCCTTCCCCTATCTTTCGTCCATTTGTGTGTAAAACTTGTTTTGTATGTTATGTCCAATAAAGTATATTTGTACTATATGAGGTATTTTGAAACATAAAACACAAGCACACGACTGTCCTTATTGTTCTAGTCAGAGGTACATCCAAGATGAACAAAGTACTTAAGAATCACCGAGCATTCTGTTAGACCAACATGTTTATGATGAGCTGTATCGCCGCCTATAAAGTTGACCCAACTGTGTTACAAAAAACTACGCTTAACATAAATCAGTAACTCATTGATGCAAGACCTGTACCGGGATTCGAGCCGGCGTCCCCTATTTGTGAAGCAAGCCCACACGACCGCAGTGCCTGTAAGTATTTTTAGTCACGTAGTAATTATCATTTAACGTTCCATTACGAAGGCAATGTCGTTTCTATACAACCTCAATAATATATACGGTACAACTTATTAGTATTCTGCGTACGCGCCTCGATATTTATACAGGGTTCTCTGATATTGCGTGGGTTGGAGTGTCGTTGAAACAAATTACGTTGAATAACTTACATAACATAAAAGCTATTCTTCTTCTATCGTGTGGATTGTGAGGTGGATTACCAACATCAACACCGGTGTCAGGGTTACTTTTGCGACGGAAAATTCCGCTTGATATCAATTCTGCATGTCTGCAATCATGGTCTGCATCATTCCTCTAAAGTTTTCGTTACGATGTCACTAACACCCTGTATACGTAGTATTGTTCTTCACTATGGTTAGAGGTATAGTGTATCAACCTAAGTCCATAGTTCTTAAAGATAAAGCACGCCTTTAAACCGCAGTCCGTAGACGTTTTTAGAAGATTAAACGGATCTTTTAATCGCCCATAAAATCCCCAGTCAAGCCACAGACAGAAAAAACAGCGTAGCAAACAGGATTTAACAAAATTTCAAAGATATTTCTTAGGAGCTCGTAATAACGAACCGCTTAGATCAAATAACTTTATGCTCAGGTATATTTTTCCACGAATAATTTAGGTACCTATTTTGTTAAGTACCTATGTTGAGAAGCTATTTTTAAAACTTAAGGTTAGGGTGACTAGATCTGATTAATAAACTGATATTCCTTCTGGGCTGATACCCAGCAAACTTATTTACGGAAGATTGAAGGAAAATATACTATTTGTTAATAAGCCACTCTGTGGGGTAGTCACTGTAGCCCTGTAGACAATCACTGTAGTCCTGTGGAGAGACGCAGTGGTCCTGTGGATAGTCGCTGTGGTCCTGTGTATAGTCACTGTGGTCCTGTGGATAGTCGTTGCGGTCCTGTGGCTACGCTTATATAATGTAGGAAAGTGAGTAGAACGGAACATAAGCTTGATAAGAAAGTAAGAGAGAACACTATGGAAGGATAATGAATGAGGATTTGGTTGTTTATGGTATGAATTTGAAAAAAGGTTGTCTATGATTCGGGTCGGAGTGTAAAGGTGCATTTGTTTTATTTATTTATTTTTTAAAAGAAGAAAATAATTTTAATTGTATATCCTACATTTCTTTATTTCTACACAATAAAACAGACACAGGGAACATAGAAAGAAAACAGATGATAGTACAAGTAAGCTTATCATAGCTTATGATATTTATTAATGAGCTAAAGTTTGAATGTCGTTATTCCCGACACTTAACTCGAAATGGCGTATCTAAAATCAGCGGCGTGACTGTTCCAAATAGGAACGAATTAAGGGGTCGTTCTCAAGTCTTTGACAGGTCGTAAAAATGCGAATAAATCTTGCCGGCTGACGTTTTAACACGTCGAATTGTTAAGAATATCCGCCTCTAGCTTTTGCGGAATATTTTGCGGAAAGAAAAGATTGAATGAGACGGGGGCTCATTTGACTTCAAAGTTAATGGTTTTTGACCGACTTCAGTGTAGTGTAGGTTGTGTGGCGGATAACCAAACTTATCAACCCTGGTGGCAGGGTTATTATTGGGCCGCCGAAGCCTCAGATTACGTACTTACATAAGTAATATCCGTGGTCGACGGCTTTACGTGCCTTCCGAAGCACGGACCATCTTTCGAAGAATCGGGTGATCAGCCTGTAATGTCTTAATCAAACCAGGGCTCACAATGTGATTTTTGTGATGTATCCCCACCGGGATTCGAACCCGAAACTTGTGGAAGAGGCCATTGGACTTTCTTTAACTGCGAGACAAGAATACCAGTACAGTATATAACATAGCATCGTGCCTGTATCCTCGAAGGGGGTACGTAGATAGTGAGGAGTTGGTATGTATAACAGTAGGTATAAACACACAGTGGTTTAGAGCCCGAGCCTAGGATTCCTTTTTTTTTTGGCGTGGCATTAGCATAACTAAAGCCTGGATTCAAACCCGTGACACTACGGTGTCAGTCGCGTGTTCTCCGCATCATATTGCTTATGACTATAAGCAATATAATGCACCCACATTAGGACTCTATCGCACTAACATTATTTGATATTTAGTGAGACTTACAGTGCTATTTATCAAAAATCATCATGAGACATGGTACCAAAATGTATGCATATTCATGCTCGTGACCGTACAGGGTTGTCACGGATATTTATATTTAAGCCCCACTCTCTGAGACCCAATCAACCTAATCCCATTTCAATTTTGCGACCTATTAAACCACATCTTTTAAGCGCTTATCTTTTGTAAGATTTGATCTTAAAATGTATCTGATTTTGTAACAAAACCTTTTGTAACCAAAAAGGTCTTTAAGTCACATTTTGTATAATAGAATTAACATTGCGAACATTAATCTCTTCTTTCGCTTTAATGTAAAGCAAAACAACTTGTTTTTTTCCTCCGAAATTTGTTTTTTGTCCCTTTTCTTTGATTCTAGGAAAGGATTTCGGTTTAAATTGATTCTTTGAGAACGAGACGGTAGATTTGCGTTTTCTTGTTATTATTTGAATTACATAAAATATAAGCTGTTTATAATTAAAGCACATAATAACGGGTTCTTAGCGCGTTTAAATGGGGATATGAGACTCCCGATATTTCGACACTGTTGCAAGTGCCATGATCACGGGATGACTGATGAGATTGGAGTGGAGTAGGTAGATCCATAATTTTCTACGGGCAGACATATCGTGATCATGGCACTTGCAACAGTGTCGAAATATCGGGAGTCTCACATCCCCATTTAATCGCGGTAAGAACCCGTTATTATGTGCTTTAATTATGATAATAACCGCGTAAACTTAAAACAATGTATAAGCTGTTTATGTTATGTTATTCAAATAATAACAAATATCTTCTGAGAATCATGGTTTGATTCATCCCTCAAAGTTTTGGTTACGATGTCACTAACGTCCTGTATATGCCTCCGCCATCACGTTATATTTTTTAATAAATATGTATTCGAGCAATGGGAAAATAAGTAATTATGACGTTTAATCTGTAATTATCACGTTTAGCCTGGTAAGTCCCTCATTCATTTTTTTTTAATTTTATATAAATTTTAATTTCCAATAACATGGGTTATAAATAATAATGAATATGCTTCATTCAATTTTGGTGTCTACTATCAATAGCACATGATATACATTCTGTTACAATTATTAACTAGAATCGAGACGAGTAATATTAAATGTAGATCGTATGTTAAAGTTGTTATTAAACACAGAACAAATAAGTTAATATTGACAGTTTCAAAATGGCTGCCAATAAACCAGCCAAGTTTTGGTTCAAATATAAAATTACGTACCACATACACAACTGTCAACTGTTGTGAAAAAAACCATCGTGGAGCAATTCAAATTCAAAATAAATATCTTTATTCAGTTGGTAACATAGTTACACTTTGTATCGTAATTTTTTACATAACCAACGTCTCATCCGCCTTAAACTACTGCAGCTGCTCACAACCTATATAGCCGGGATAGTCGCTGTGGTCCTGTGGATATTCACTTTGGTCCTGTGGATAGTCGCTGTGGTCCTGTGGATATTCACTGTGGTCCTGTGGATAGTCGCGGTGGTTCTGTGGATAGTCGCGATGGTTCTGTAGATAGTCGCGGTAGTCCTGTGGATAATCGCTGTGGTCCTGTGGATAGTCGCGGTGGTCCTGTGGATAGTCACTGTAGTCCTGTGAATAGTCGCGGTGGTCCTGTTGATAGTCGCGATGGTTCTGTAGATAGTTGCGGTGGTCCTGTGGATAGTCGCTGTGGTCCTGTGGATAGTCGTGGTGGTCCTGTGGATAGTCACTGTAGTCCTGTGAATAGTCGCGGTGGTCCTGTTGATAGTCGCGGTGGTCCTGTGGATAGTCACTCTAGTCCTGTGGATAGTCGCGGTGGTCCTGTGGATAGACGCTGTGGTCCTGTGGATAGTCACTGTGGTACTATGGTACACCGGCTGGCTTCTCAATCGGGGAGCGTCGCGTCGGTTCGAACCCCGGTACCGGACTTGTACTGATGAGTTAATTTATCTTAAGTGCAGTATTCTCTTACTCTCCACCTATCACGTTGGTATAACAGAAAGCTCGGTGAGGTGTGGGTACTTATTTCATCTTGCGATGGATGTACTTCTGACTACCCCAATAGGGATATAGTCTTAGGCATATGTTGTGTATTTAGGTCATAAGTATTACTATATTACGTTATTTCTGCAGAATAATTATATAAGAAACAATGTTGGTCTCTGTAATAGCATTCTAGCTTTCCCAACATCTGTGGAAGCTAGAGGTTTATTCAGAGTCGTTCAGAAGGGCGTAAAACGTAGATCATAAGTAGTTTTTTTTTTCTTTGTTTCAACAGATTTTTTTTATGTATGCAATTTGCACCACTATGAGGGTGACATTTTCTTTTAGAAAATCCCTTTTCAACATAAAGAAAAAAAAAGGATTCCTATATTGTGTAAGTACAAATCATCCTACCCTAAAGCCATAAACCGAAATATAAAATTATGATACTCATTACGAAGTAATTACAACTATCTATCTTTAATTAAAAAAGGTTTATAGATGCGTGTGCGGTAATTAATTCGAAATGTTATTTATAATAGAAAAAACAAGTATTAACTGTATATATATATGTTTAGTACATTAAGGCAATTCCAATATTGTGTTTGGTTTAAGAAAGTAACGGTTAGCGATAACAAGTTTAGTCTTCTTCTATCGTGTGGGTTGTGAGGTTAATTAACAACCTCATCAACCCTGGTGTCGGGGTTGTTATTGAGCCAAAAGGCCTGTGACAAGTTTAGTAATAACAGCGTTTCATTTTTATTTACTTTTGAGTTTTTTATAGATTGAAATAAAAATATAATACATAGGTAGATATGCATGCCATCACGCCAGTGTCTCTTAAGGGGTAAGTTGAAGTGTACCTATATTAAATACTTATTAATTTGACGTGACTAATTGTAGATTTCCCATGGCATTAACTACTTGGCCGAACAAATGGGGAGCGCTGAGGGTATACTATGTACACCCACTCCTCGTTAGCTATGTTAAAGTTTATTTATATTCATCATCATCATCATCACCAGCCCATTAACGTCCCCACTGCTGGGGAACGGGCCTTCCCTATGGATGGATAGGGAGTACGGGCCTTAAACCACCACGCGGGCCCAGTGCGGATTGGTGGTTATTAACGACTGCTAATGCAGCCGGGACCAACGGCTTAACGTGCCTTCCGAAGCACGGAGGAGCTCGAGATGAAAACTTTTTTTTTGTGGTCACCCATCCTATGACCGGCCTTTGCTAAAGTTGCTTAACTTCAACAATCGCTGACCGAGCGCGATTACCGCTGCGCCACCGAGCTTCTCAAGGGGTAGTGACATTAAAAAGGTTAGGAACCGCTGCTATAGAGTGATCTACTACCTGTTAACACGAAAACTATGTCCGTTTGTGGCGTAGATATATAAATCAATACCGACGTGCTACGTCACATTCCCGATACAAAGTGAAAAATAGTATTTGTACCACGCCAATTCTCACAGTGGTACGTATGGTTAAAAATGCAATATTTGTAAAACGGTACACGCCACAATTTATTACCGAATTTTAGCGGATTTGGCCGAATTCTTTACGTTTGTGTATTTGTTACCCTGGTAGTAGTGGTTTATAAATGTATGTTATGTATTTATTTGGAGCTCGATGGCGCAGCGGTTAACGCGCTCGGTCTGCGATTGTTGAAGTAAAGCAACTTTCGCAAAGGCCGGTCTTAGGATGGGTGACCACAAAAAAAGTTTTCATCTCGAGCTCCTCCGTGCTTCGGAAGGCACGTTAAGCCGTTGGTCCCGGCATTAGCAGTCGTTAATAACCGTCAATCCGCACTGGGCCCGCGTGATGGTTTAAGGCCCGATCTCCCTATCCATCCATAGGGAAGGCCCGTGCCCCAGCAGTGGGGACGTTAATGGGCTGATGATGATGATGATGATGTATTTATTTATTATTGTGGATGTATTTATTGGTAACTTGTACTTATAGCACATCCCGGACACTTCATACAAACAATCTCTTACACAGACACTACACATTGCAATTTGACATTTGCGCATATAAGAGTGCTTACTTTTTACGCAATTCAAACAAATGTCAAATAGCAATTAGTATTGCTTTTTTAGAAGAATCGATTCAATGTGGCCGTTTAAGCCCCCTACTAGTATTTGAACCCGGAACCTCCGAATCGTGAGCCCGACGCTCAACCACTGAACCATGGGGGTCTTTAACAAAAACTTGGACACTATTTGAGTAGAAATACAATTATAGAGATATTAGGTTTATGCCAAAGACATCCGTGCTTAATGTCATCTGAGGCAAATGTACAATAAGCAGTGACCGGAATTTGAGTGCTATTTCAGACGTTATTACTAATATGGATATGACGACATTCTGGGATTACGGTAATTGATTCCAGTAATTACAGTTAGGTCTGAAAAACATTAAGTATTCTTATTTAACACATATACAGAAATTCACTCCTATATCCCATTGAGGTAAGCAGAGACACTATTATTATTATTACCTACTTATCTATGTATAATGTAAGACGGACATCGTAGATACCTAGCATCGACACAAACCATGGTTTAACGATGCTAGTTAGCATAATCACTGTGTGTACTAAATTTTTGAAATAAATAAAAAAAAAATATTAATAAGGGTTCCGTTTAATTTTGCCATTTTGATACGAAACCCTAAAAATGTGTTGAAATTGCGTAGGTATCTTTATTGAATACGTTTACTAATTTCACTCAAAAATAAACTAAATAAGAAATTATTGCTTCATAACATAAAACGAAAAAATTACCATCTTTCAGAATTCTAATAATATATTTTTTTTTAATATTCGTAACCTTCACACCAACTCCCGAGAATTTTTAATCATAGTACCGATTCCCGGAAATATTTGGTTATATCCATACTTTTCGTAGTAATATACTATTTTAGAGGTAAAGTTCAAATTTATTATTATGTTCACTCCTCTATAGCACCAATTCCCGAGAATTTTTAATCATAGTACCGATTCCCGGAAATGTTTGGTTATATGCATACTTTTGATAGTAATATAAAATTTTAGATGTAAAGTTCAAATTTATTATTTTGTTCACTCCTCTGTACTGGATACCTTCTTACTTATTTCTAAATAAATAATTTTTATTTTTTCTTTATTCTTTCTTTCTAATAGCAGCCAATATTCCGATCACTGACAATAAGTGACGTCAGAAAAAATGAGACACGTTCAACTTCGTTTGTCACAATCACACAAAGCCTTTTGGCACAACAGCGTAACCCAAATATAACAATATGTCATGTAAGCAGGTACCTGAGCCAACTGTCAACTCGAGTTTGACCAATATGAATGTCTCTCGATATATTTCCATTATTTCCTAATATGATATATACTGACACGTCACGATTTAGGCCGGCCAAAATAGTCGCACAAGAGTGGCAATCGATACAAACAGTATGCCTCGTTCACGGGAATGTTTCCTTTGTAAAAACTCTTTAATAGTAAGGACACTGGCTGGTTTTCTTTTTCAAATTGTTCTTTCTTGTACTCTGGTCTTGTCTCTCCAAGTTTTTACATAAGTTCCTAATGTGGGAACATTCCCTGGAACGCTACATCAGTGATTACAAACATTATACAGGGTGTTAGTGACACCGTAACGAAAACTTTTAGGGATGATTCAGACCATAATTCTGAGTTGATATCAAGTGGATTTTTCAGAGCGGTCAAGTGTTATTTTATGAGTTGACAAGACCATTGATATACCCCGAGCGGAAAGATAGGACATAGAATGAAGAGTAATACTACGTATAGAACGGTCTCTCTACGCCCCGCACCAGTTCATATCGGACGCCGACCTTACCCCCTATTAGTCTTACTTTAGTCTTTAGGCCTTAAGCCGCTGAAGAGTAAAAGGGAGATCGCGCGGAGAACGTCTAGCTCGCACTTACTCGTAAGACGCAGCGGTAAGAATAAAGAGATTTTTGTATGGACTGTCCAGGTTGTAGGGAATGCAATCCCGACTCAAGATCGCAAATTCGAAATCCCGCGGGATTGAAAATATCAATCTCGCGAGATCCTGAAATTTTCGGAAACTGACCTACTGGGGTGTGACTAGGATATGTGTGTAACTAAAGAATCGAGTCCATAATAATTGTTCTGATTTCGACCAACACAATTAGCTGCGACTAGAAACCAAAGATTTTTGGCAAATAACATACCATACATTATAAACATTTAGGTATATCCTAACTAGCTGGTGCATAGTTCGCTCCCTGCTAAAGCAGCTTCGCGTGTTTTTTACGACAAGCGGTTGAGTAAGTACGGAACACTTTGTATGGCGGCCATTTTGTTTTTCCGCCATTTTGTTTGTTAATTCTGGCTATAGAGCACTGCTAGGGAGTGGAATTCTCTGCCGTCTTCTGTATTTCCGAATGCATATAACCCGGGTGCTTTCAAGGCCAGAGTGAACAGGCACCTTCTGGACGATTCAATCTTATGCCTCGTAAATGCCTTCGGTCAAGTCTGGGGCCTAGAGCAAACCCATCAAAAGTAAAAAAAAAAATAGAATTTGACCAAGATTTAAATACACGGGAAAAAATATTTCATTCAGGTATCATAGTTTCACCAGGCCGCAGGGTGTCTTCAGCTGCGGAGCAGTTTTCGAAGATCTAGAAGTATTTTCGAGTACTGATCAAACCCACCACATTTTTATCCACCGAGGCTCCTTCTGGGAGAACAACTACCTCTGTACACATTTATACCTTTCTGTAGCTATACACATTTATACCTTAGCGACTAAAGTCAGTTCTTCAAACCGACCACCCAACATCAGCATTGCCAGACAATGGACCTTAAGGTGTCAGTGACAAATGACCTTAAACGAGTGCCAATAAGGCAATTGCTGTAATATCCAATCTGAAACCAGCGATCCGGTGGCACATTGTTGGATCGACACGTGTTATTGCCGGAATTCGTATTACAGGATCCAGGTTCGATATTGGGTCAAGGTCCGGAATTCTTAAGGAGTTAGGAAGTCCTATTCAGTGCAATAGGAAACTTAGTTGAATAGTTTCAAATTGCTAATGCCAGAAGGGACCAAGTGTGTCTTTGTTACGAGTATCAGACCTTGTAGAAGACCGGTAGAGTTCGCTATAGCTAAAATTTAGATATCGACAAAAAAAATAAATAAAAATAATGAAGAAATGTATGTGCATAGACACACTATGGCAAGAAAAAAACAATCTGAAATGCCTCCCGTCGAATTTTCCCATTTTCCCTAGTGCCCCACATGTGGTGCATGCACGTATATGTTTCAATTTTTGTGCCCCATATGTGGTTCATACACAGTAAACGTGTTAATTTAACGAAATAATGTATAACATAACATAGTATCACGCCTGTATCTCCGAAGGGGTAGTCAGAGGTGGTCAGGTGTATAACTATAGGTATAGGTGTATACACCCACTCCTTGCCGGCTATGTTCTTGTATTGTAAGACCTTTCTCCTTGCCAAATTTCATGATTCAAGGTCTACGGGAAGTACCCCATAGGTTTAGGTATGTTCCTAGAAAAAAATGGCTATATCTTTGAATTGCATTGATTTAGACGCTTGATTATTATACTGCTTCAAGAGATCGTAGACTAAAGTTTAGATGTTAATTTCCACTTGATACTTCCACGCGTTCCCGAAAAAATGTCTTGACATTCTGTCCGTCCGACAGACTGATTCTATAGGGGTTCCGTTTTTCCTCCTAAGGTCCGGAACCCTAAAAAGCGACACGCATTTTCAATATGAACATGTGCTTGAACATTTTCACGACACTCAGTAACAGGTACTCGTTGTAAGGACCTCGTTGTAGAGATTTAAAAACTTGAGAATGCAAAAAAATTCGCTTTCAAATCCGATGCTAAGAACCAAATACCTGGAATTCTTTGCGTGAAATTCACCCCCAAAAAACGTGTATCGTTAAGTAGGGTTGAGTGCCATCTTTTGAGGTTGGAGTACCTCTTACCCTACTCCATATTACTTCACCTATGTCCTGTGAAGAGCACTCCAACGTTACTCCACCACTCCAATTGTGTACGGCAGTGTCATTGATCGAAATGCGGAAATTTGAGGGGTTGAGGCATGGTACTGAGCTCTTAAGTCGCCTGTCGCAGGATTAGTACTTTTGATAACGATCTCCGTGGTCCAGTGGTTGAGCGCTGGGCTCACGATCCGAAGGTCCCGGGTTCGATTCCCGGTGGGGACATATCATAAAAAAATACTTTGTGGTCCCTAGTTTGTTTAGGACATTACTGGCTGATCACCAGATTGTCCGAAAGTAAGATGATCCGTGCTTCGGAAGGCACGTTAAGCCGTTGGTCCCGGTTACTACTTACTGATGTAAGTAAGTACTTATTCGTTATATGAGCCATGTCAGGGGCCTTTGGCGGCTCAATAGTAACCCTGACACCAGGGTTGATGAGGTTGGTACTTCACCTCACAACCCACACGATAGAAGAAGAAGTACTTTTGATATGTATTGGTTCGACTGTCATCCGTCCTGTGGTTCACTGGCTTGCTTCTTGCTCAAACGGGGAGCGTCAATTCGAACCCCGGTACCGGACTTTCACTAATCCGTTTTTAATATATCTTAAGTGCAGTTTTCAATCCAATAAACGGTAACGACCTCCGTGTTCCAATGGTTGAGCGTTGGGCTTACGAGGTTCTAGGTCTGAATTCCGGTGGGGACATACCACAAAAATTACATTGTGAGTCCTAATTTTCGTTGGGACATTACACACTGATCACCTGATTGTCCGATAGTAGAATAATACATGCTTCGGAAGGCAAGTTAAGCTGTTGGTCCCGGTTGCTACTTATTGATGTTGTGGTTACATGAGCCATGTCAGGGGCCTTTGGCCGCTCAATCATAACCCTTACACCAGGTTTAACGATATCACAATCCACACGATAGCAGTATACTAACACAGTTGGCTGGACCATTATAGATGGCGATACTGCTCACCATCTATCATGTTGGTCTAACAGAAAGGTCGGTGACATGTGGGCACTTGGTTCAAATCGTGATGCCTGTACCTCTAACTACCACAATTAGGATATACGTAGTCGTGAGCTTATATTATGTTACCTTTCCAACATTATATATACGCGTTATACTAGATCGATGGCACCTTAGTTTAACAACCTCTTTGGGACTAGCTATGCTAGCTTGGTTGCTTAGTTATAAGTCAAGAGTAACAACCAGCTTACGATCATGTCATAGCGTGGCATGTAACGTCATTGGGCGCGCAACCGATTGTCGCGCAACGCATGGTCGCGCAACGCATGGTCGCGCAACGCATGGTCGCGCAACGCATAGTCGCGCAACGCATGGTCGCGCAACGCATGGTCGCGCAAACCACGGTTGTACCACCAAAAAACCTGGGTCACAATCATGTCATGTATAAGTATCACGAATTAAAATAATCGCATTAATAATATCGTATTCAAAGCGACAGGGAACTTCGAATTAAATTGTTGCTCGTTGTAATTACTTCATTAATTGAAGCGCTGGAGTATCGAATCGCGATTGAAATAAGTTCATACTGACAGCATGTCAACTTCGTTTGCCGGCTTAATATAGACACTGAAAACGAGAACGTAAGGGTGGGTTTCTACTGAAGCGTAGCAGAGGATCGGAATTCTGTTTCTAAGGCTACTGATACACATTCTCATTACCAGCTTGTTTAGTGGATTGCTCATTAGATGTTTGCTATTCACGTTCAACATTAATTTAAGAGCAACGCTCTTGTCGGTGTAGCATTCTCCATGCTACTTTTTAGGGAAAAATAGGCCACTGGTTTCCCTCTTGCCGTCCACCCCGCAGTACTCTGTCTGACGCGAGTGTGACCCAGCAAGGATAACATGCGCATCGAAATATCGATCGATTCAATTTATTTTATCGAAATCGATAAGTTTGTTTTATTCCCTAACATGCTTATTTTGACAGAAGGACATGACTGATTTGGGTTCACATATTAGCACTAATCGTCAATACGACATAATTATATCGTCAGAATCGACAAAAAGACTGACAAAATTTTATCTTATATATTATTAAATTAAGATTAGGGACGTATATAGGAGCAATGGAAAGAGCTATGCTCGGCATTTCCTTACGGGACCGGAAGAGAAATACTTGGGTTCGATCTAAAACCAAGGTTAGGGATGTGGTAAAAGTAATTGCCGAACGCAAGTGGAGATGGGCGGGACACATTGCTCGAATGAGCAAGGAAAGATGGACCCGGAGATTGTTAGAGTGGCGCCCACGAGCATTCACAAGACCGAGAGGAAGACCACCAATGAGATGGAAGGACGACATTGTACGGCACGCAGGATACGGCTGGATGTCGATAGCCCAGGATCGTCGGAAATGGAAAAACATGGAAGAGGCCTAAGTCCAAAATTGGATATAAATTTAGGCTGATATAGATAGGTGTATTATCACATGAAAAACCCATAATATATATATCAGCTTGTTCGGGTTTAATAATTTGTTGTCTGATAAACATTGTAATTATGTTATTATAATATTGTCTCTAATTACAATACTCGTGTTATGACATAATTCAGTGATGTTCTCTATATCTATCTTATGACATTATCATAAATGGGTAGGCAGAGGTTTAGAGTAACTTTCAAATTAGTGATGATGAATATTATATCGAATCAAATTACACTTAAGAAGTAAAATAATTTTACATTTGTCCTCTAGACTAACCATTAATTTATCGTTTAAAGACCATTGAGTCGAATTTGATAATCGATTTCATTTCTAGTCTGCGAATTTCTGGGCAGTCTACGTTGCGAGAGTGGATGCAGCGAAACGTAAAATCAAACAGAACATGAACTAAATATTAATTATAATAGCAAATTGTTTATTTCTTTTCAACTTACAATATAACAAAATATCATCTCCTTAGCGTTATCGCGTTTTTCACAGGGTCCGCTTACCTAACCTGAAGATTTGACAGGTCCGGTTTTTTACAGAAGCGACTGCCTGTCTAACCTTCCAACCCGTGACGGAAAATCTAGCTCAATACAGGTTAGGTCACATACTTTCGAAACACATTTCTCGGATATGTGGATTTTCTTACGATGTTTTCCTTCACCGCTGAGCACGTGATAATCATTTATGATCCATACATCAATTCAAAAAACGATTTCGAAAATCGTAGGTTTAGAGGCCGCAATAGAGTATTTGTTATGTTTAGTTATGTTACACCTAATTTTACAATATTTAAAGTATCCGTTTATGTTTTTCGAAAAGAAAATAAATGAATAACTTATACTTCTTTCTCTTTTTTACAGAATCGGCGAACTTCAGAAGACAAGTGCTAGTGATGTGCTCGATGCGTGTTTATCGATAGTGCTCTAGTGTTGTGCCATCGACAATGGTGTCCACGCATCTGGTGTACAGTGTGTTCCTGAGCTTCCTTCTACAATACTGTGTGGAGAGCCAGCAGGAGGTTCTTCTAGAAGAATCATGTAAGTACATTTTAAAAAATATGTCCTTCTTTGTCCGTATATTCAAATCCAAAAATATCTTTATTCAGATGGTAACAAAGTATATTTTTGGGGCCTTTGGCGGCTCAATAGTAACCCTGAACGTCTTATTCGTTTACAACTACTGTAGCTTCTCACAACCTGTATAGCTGAGGAAACGAAGCTGCAATGAAAACCTCGACGTTCTTGAAAAAACAGTCGGCTGAGACGAAAAGCTGAAGTCTGGTTACATAACGCCGAAGAAAAAATAATAATAATTAAGAAATAAAATATCAGAATCATTTATTCAACGTAATTATCATGGATAAACTTGTTGAAGTTCAATGTAACATTTTTGAATTTACGTCATTTCGCAAGGTGTTATGGCTGCGGAAATGACAAGAAACTGCAACAGCAACACATCTTTTAAATCAGTGAGGGTATACATTACAAGTTATTTAATAACTAGAGGACCACATTCAAGCAGACATTTTTATCATTTAGGTAATCATTAATCTTTTAATAAGCTTTTATCTAAACATATTCAAAAAAACTGTAACATAACATGAGATCGCGTATTGGGGCAGTTAGAGGACATCCATCGTAAGATCAACCCGAGTTGAGAACTAGTCACCGACCTTGCTTTTAGAACATGATAGCTGGTGAGCCGTATTGTCGTCTATTGTGGTCGAATAACCTATAGAAAGTTGCAGATTTTGTGATATTTTATTTATTTTTACGCTGAAGTACGGTAGTGAATGTTGGGTATGGCAGAAGAAGTATGAAAGTAGGATTAATGTAGAAATGAGGTCGTTGCGGAGCATCTGTGGCGTTAAATTGAGTGATAGAGTGAGAAAGAGTGTGATAAGACTATTCTTTTACACCACATCTCTCTTCGTCTTCAACTTTATGAGTTTGAATTCATGTTTGGGTCATAGATAAGTAATAGCACCTGGTTTCCAGGATTTGAGCCCGCTTCATGGCAGTAGGCTCGCTCTCTAATTAGATATAGCTAGCGAGGATTGGGTTTATATACCTCCTATACCCCTACCCTTTCGGAGATACCAGGGTAGTATCAAAAACATTGCTTCAAACCCTTCACCGGATTTCGTCTTCTATTTAAAACATCGCCAAGCAAAAGAACCTGACGACATGGATACTTTGACATTTAAGTCTTTGATCGAAGTATTCGCCAACTTGGCTGAAGGGTATCGGATGACGTCATCGATTTCCCAAGGGAATGACTTTCCAGAAAATTCTGAAGTGTCCTCCAAGTTTTCTTTGTTGTTGTAAATAACTTCGGATAATTATAATGCTTAAGTTTATTCACAATCTAGTCAAGTGACCTGCAGTGGAGTCGCTTCGATGTTTTCTTTTGAGAAGCTTGGATTGCCCCACAGCTGGGCTTCCAATCTGAGATTCCACTTCTCCCTGTCCTGAGCGATCTCCAATCCGTCTCAAGCTCATCCATGTCGACTTTCCATCGCTTCCTGGATCTGCCCCTACGTACAAGAGGTGACCCCCATTTTAGAGAAGTGGGGTTTAGAAAGAGACAAAAAAGTAGCCTATGTCAATGTCTATTGCATCAACTATCTCCACTTGAAAAATAACGACAATTTGTCGCTCCGTTTCGCCGTGAAAGACGGACGTTTGTCAGATAAACACATATACTATTCTATTTATAATAGAAGTATGGATGTAAGTACATTAAAACACGACTATTACTCGTAGTCAGAGACCTTTATTTTTGGTTAAATTTGCCCCGAGAAGGAGCAGGCAAAGGAACATAGCCATACAGCCTGGTCATATGAAATTTTTCTTCATGTAATTTCCTGAAGGCCGAAGCCATTTCTTCTCTTCGTCGTCGTCATCGTCTTCAGGCAGGGACTACGATCCTGACACACTACTTCCGCCTCTTTCACTCTCATGAAATTCAAAAGACTCGCCGGTATAGAGTACTCTAAATTATATATGTATCCCTAACCATGCTAAAATCCAATCGAACCTCCCATAGGGTGGGGATTAATCGAAATCAACCCGAGCATACCGAAATTGTATCGGTTTTTGCAAAACAATTATCTTTTCAACGCCGGGTGCTAGGCTTACCGATATTTAACCCGATTTTGTTTAAACGATTCAACCTGTTTTTTTTTTAAATTTTCCTTCTGGACGTATATTTTTTATCCGTCAACGGTAAAGCAGGAATAGGTTATGATTTTAGCACTAAATTTACAGTGTCGAAAGTAGTATTCGTATATATTCGTTCTATGTTGTGTATCGTTGCTTTCGGTGAACGTCATACTCCGATACTGACCCCGCTGGCGTGGTCGACGATTTCCCTCATTTAGCGCTTATTGCTATCGATCCACTAGAATCGATTAATTCTTTCAAATATTCTTCCTCTCAGACGACGCCCTGAGCCAAGGTTCGCGCCCAACTGGGCACCCTCAGGCCTGTTGTCTTAAATTTACCGGGTGAGAGCCTTCAGCGCTTCCCATTTCTCCGGCCAAGTAGTAAGTGCCATCTGCCGCAAATCTACAATAAGTCACGTCAAAAAAAAAGGTGAGCGTCATAATGGCCGGTTACCCTGCGTATTTTAAGTTGAAATGGTGTTCAATCATTGCTTTCCTATTGGTGCCGGTCACCAAAGTCAGCATGGCCGGTCACTTTTAAATTTTATTTCATTTCTAAAATATGTTGGAAGCTAATATCTAGTCATAGGTACTAAGCGATGCTTAAGCGACGGGTGTTGATATTGTCATGAGTTTCATCACCCTAGCATTATCCCGTTTTGCACAGGGTCCGATTACCTCACATAAAGATTTGACAGGTCCGGTTTTTTACAGAAGCGACTGCCTGTCTGACCTTCCAACTCGCGAAGGGAAAACCAGCCCAATACAGGTTAGGTCACATACCTCCGAAAACGCATTTCTCCTCACGATGTTTTCCTTCACCGCTGAGCACGTGATTATCATTTACGATCCAAACATGAATTCGAAAACAAATTCGACTATCATTGGTTTAGGCCTGTGCTGGATTCGAACCTGCGACCTCAAATTGAGAGGCAAGCGTTCTACCAACTGGGCTACCACGGCTCCAAATATAGTCGTGACTTTATGACATGTTATGTCATGAATTTTACAACACCAGATTGATAATCAATTTAGCGTTAATATCACCACAAAATATTTGATTGTTTTTAGAATTACACTTTTACGTGTAATGTAAAAAAAATATTTTATACTTAGATTTATATTCACAAAATCATCCCTATTCCAACAAAACCACACTCGTTATCGAAACGGTCGACAAAACCGATGTAAATCTCGAATAACCGATTTCGAAAACGGTTATTATGATTTTCTCGGCCAATAATAAACTGATCAATGCTCGTTTGGGGCGAATTTGTGCCCACCACTAAATAGGGTTTACCGTAATATATAACCGTTATAAAATTATATTACTATAGTTAACTAGTGATGGGCTTACCGGTTTTAAGTATGATTATGTTGGGTGTGGTAATAGGATCTTTTGTGGTGGTAAATATGTCTACATTTGAGTTTTTAATTAGTTTATTTATGTAGTTATGGAGACGCTTTTTAGTTAAGACTTTCTTTGCCAGACTTGCTACACATACATAGTTAATTTCAAGCCCTTTATCCCTAATGGAATGATCAGACTGCTTAATCAGTAGACAACATGCAGACCTTTATACGAAGACTTGTTTTATTTTGCCGTTACTTGGTCGGATAAATGGGGAGCGTTGAAAGCTCTCATGTTGTCCAGGAAGATGGGTACGTTCACGTGCGTACACGTTATGTTTTTTATTCGATCCTAGTCCAAAATAGGGATAGATTCAGTGGAAGGGTTTATACTTCGTGCATTTTATAAATAGTCGCCTTATAGTCAAAACCACATGAGTGCCTTTTTTAAGTCACATTCGGATCAAGTTCCCATCCAAGTAAAAATATGTTGTTTTAGGTTTACGCGGTTATTATCATAATTAAAACACAATGGTGTTAATTCCTTCACCCGCCATCTAATTTTATTTCAAGTATACCTGTCATTTTCTTATCCACCGAAAAGGAAAGGGACGGATGATTGACAGCTCTTAATTTTAGAAAGAATGAGTGAATGATAGCCCGGGCGAATCAAAAAGGTATCTCGCTGGTATGCAATCCGTTTGACGTGCTGTCTACTTAATTTTGTCGGGTTATTGGCCGATGTAAAATTTTTAGACAGTTGTTTTAGAGTTCTGCTTAAAATTAACGGGTATTCCATAAGTTTTATGCCTGTCGATTACCCGTCCCTTTCCTTTTCGGCGAATTAGAAAATGATAGATATAACTGCCTCCGTAGTCCAGTGGTTGAGCGTTGTGCTCACGATCCGGAGGTCCCGGGTTCGAATCGCGGTGGGGAAAAATCACAAAAATCACTTTGTGATCCCTAGTTTGGTTAGGATATTACAGGCTGATCACCTGATTGTCCGAAAATAAGATGATCCGTGCTTCGGAAGGCACGTTAAGCCGTTGGTCCCGGTTATTACTTACTGATGTAAGTACGTAGTCGTTACATGAGTCATGTCAGGGGACTATGGCGGCGCAGTAATAACCCTGACACCAGGATTGATGGGGTTGGTAATCCACCTCTCAATCCACACGACAGAAGAAGACTTAAAATTAAATTAGATGGTGTTTACAGGAATTAACACCATTAACGGGTTCTTACCTTACCTACCTTACATCAGGGACATGAGGCTCTCATCACACCATCATCTCTCGTACGGGAGTCTCAAATCCCTGATTTAAACGCGGTAAAAACCCGTTATTATGTGTTTTAATTATTAAAAAATCGTTGTCTAAATTTTTACCCGGGTTGAAATTAATTATTAATCGAAATTTCTTTGAATAAAATTACATCCAAATGTAATTTTTCACAGAAGCGCTTAAGTGGTTTTCGTTATAAAGCGACGAAATGTGTGTTTGATTTGAAGAATGTGAATCGTGCTCGATTCCTTACCCATATATAAATCGGCGTAACTTCCACTATCTTTCAACACTTTTAATAAAGCTATAGGCTACTTAAAACTACTAGTGATGTAACATCAACCACTTTCGCTTGATTATTTTAGTAGGCGATGTTTACCTTTCCAATAGAGTTATTATGGCATAAATTACGAATTACATTGTACGTTTATTGTTATATTCGCTGCGATACTTAAGGAGCTTATCCGATTGTTGGCGGATAGCGATTTTGGAAGTCGGGTCGCACCTTTCCCTCAAAAATGTGCGAAGGGCTTGTCTTCGCGTCAACTCGACAGGCCTGCTTCTGTCAGGGAGCTCATAAAACACTGTTTCTGTGAATAAGTCACATAAACTCTCTTTATTTTTCACTTTTCTTCCACCTCTGCAATTGGAATACCACTTTATTTAAGTTTACATGTAATACAAACTGGACTTAAAAAAAAAGAAAGGAAAACATGTCATGAAACAGTAGGAGTAGGGTCCTGTGCTGGAAGGTTTTCTGGCCACGTCTTTCCCTCAGCGATACAGCTTCCGATGTGGTAATAGTTTTACAGACAGTTACATAATTCGTAATTTAATTTTTGACGTTCGGTCACGAGTACTAATATGTATACATTTTGATACCATGTCACACTAACTTTTTTGACAAATTGACCCGTAAGTCACATTAAATGTCAAATATGTTAGTGCGACAGAGTTCTAAAGAGGATATATGATATTGCTCATGACTGTTCATAAAGGGCTATGTAAGCCAATTTTAAAGAATAAATATTTTTGAATTTTTGTATTTTTTTTTGTATAAACTTCATACATAGGTACATAAATACACGTCTGTGATACCTTACGGGGTGTTGCAGTCTCTTCTTCTAATCCTTTTATGTAGCTTGCTCCCATGACATGCCGAGAGTTTCCAACTCTCGGTCAACCGAGCGTCGCCAGACCTCTTTGGGCCGCCCCGTGTGCGTTTTCCACGCGCACACCAGGTCAGATCTCGTCGAGACGGGTATTCCTCAGGTCTTCTAAGGACATGACCAATCCACTGCCATTTACGTGTGCAGATATTAACTATTTGACTAATACACCGCCATTTCCCTGTGCGGATATCAGCCTCCACAGTATTTTGCCCAGTCAATCTCCACAGTTCTGTGTTTGTAATAGTTAAAGCCATTAATAATCAGAAGAAAGCCCTTGATGAGCGGGACTACCGTCAAAATGGCCGCCATAGTGAGCCGCTAGTTAATTTATGTAACGACTCCAACTTAAGTGTGTCCTCTTTAATATTGTATATCCTGTCAGAAGTTGATCTGGAGACATTATTGTTTGAGCCACTGGTTCATTTTATGTTTCTGTTTGTAAGCCTAGCTACACTAAAAAGACACATTACATTTAAAAAAATACATAAATAAAATCTTTTTGGTCGCCTATCCACAATAGTCGACCACTGTCGTGGTTAGGCGACCAAAAGATTGTGAACCCTGAACGGGTAGTATTGACTAATAGAATGCTATAGGCTGTATAATGTTTACCACAAGTTCGCTCCCCATTTGCCCGGTCAAGTAGTTAATGCCATTTGCGGCAAATCTACAATAAAAAAGATCGCATATATTTTTTGACAGCAGCAGTTTTAGGGCTAACCAATTTATCGATACATAAAGTATAACAACTCCATTATAAATGTTTAACCAACCATGTTTTCATTTAAATGTTGGTCGTTTTGTCGTCAAAGGCAGATTTTGTTGTGGGTGTAAATTGCATTCATTGATATGTTAATGTTATTTTGGTTAGGTCATTGTGTTTTAAACTACTATTGCCAATGCAATGTGTTACAGAATGGACAGCATTTGAACTGCGATCCAACTGTGTTAGAATGCGGTTGTGTTGCAGTTGGATTGCAGTCAGTTTACAGTTAGCTCAAACCGGCCTTCTACTTATTCCAGTTTAAATTTTGCAGCTGGCTTGCATTTCAACTGCAATAGCTCTAAATCAAACTTAATTTCTTTTAAACTCAGCTATTTAAATCGAAAATTCTTCACCGTTAAATTTCACAGCACTTCTCATAATACACTGCTAACATTCCTCAAACGTTCATGTTCACAATAGTTACTTACATGCTGCAAAACGGTTTAGTATTCTGAAACGCAGTTCCGGAAAAATTCTACCTTTTATTTGACTTCAAGTAAAATATACTTGCATTCTGCTGCGGGCGAAGTGCGAAGTTGGGACGGTTTCTGAAATGTCCGCAGTAGACTTTTATTATATTGTTAGTAATTTTAAATCAGAATGTGCATCAAAAGTAAAAAAAATATGTTTTTAGTTTATTTTGTATAAGTTTATAAAAACTTTATCTGAAAATAAACAAGTACCTACTCACTTAAATATTATAAAAATGTATGTAAGTACCCATTACATTACATTGTACATTTTTTATCGTTATTTCATAGGATACACTTCGTTGGATGTACGCAGGAATTAATATTAGCCTAAGTTCACTAGTGAGATAATACCTACCCTACCCTATAGTACCTTTTTGCCTTTTTTTTACCATGGTGAGACATGGCTTTAAACAACTACTATACCACGAAAGCTAATTGTTTTTTGTTGCCATACTACGTAGACAAGTCATTTTCCGTATTTCCAACTTGAACCGCGACGCAGCGACGCGACTTTTGAACGCACACGAAATGTGACAGGAATCTTGTGGTAAATAACTTCTTTGTGAGATAAAATGGAGGAAATTTAAAGCTTGAAATAGATTGTCACTAGTGTTCTGTACTGTAGTGGATAGTAAATGTAAGGCAGTTTGCTTCGGGAAAGAGGAAATAATATAGAACGCGTTTAGCTGTTTATCTTCGCGACCCATTTAAGTAGATGATTATCTACACACACACACACACACACACACACACCCACGCGTTACGCGTTAAATTGTTAGCTGTGTTTATCTTTAATTGGTTACGCATTTAGAATAACACCTATGTTTGTTGAATAAGCGTAGTAATAATGTTGTAACTGTTGGTAAACCTAATAAATGAAAAAAAAAATCTATATAATGAACCCGGGACCAAAGCATTTGGCGACTTGAAAAACCTAGCCTAACTTGGGCGCGAACCTCAATGCTCTGAGATCTTATAATAATAATAATAAAACACTTTATTGCACACAAATTTACAACACATTTACAGGATAAACTTATTCTAAGGTGGGCAAGGCGGCCTTATCGCTAAGAGCGATCTATTCCAGACAACCTTCGGCAAAGGATAAGGTACATTTGTACAGCTGCAGTGTAGCGCGCAAATAAATAAATTAAAAAATAATAGACTCATTTTTATATACATACTACATAGGTACACATTCATCATCATCAGCCCATTAACGTCCCCACTGCTGGGTCACGGGCCTTCCCTATGGATGGATAGGGAGATCGGGCCTTAAACCATCACGCGGGCCCAGTGCGGATTGATGGTTATTAACGACTGCTGATGCAGCCGGGACAAACGGCGTTCCGAAGCACGGAGGAGCTCGAGATGATTTTTTTTTTGCGGCCACCCATTCTATGACCGGCCTTTGCGAAAGTTGCTTACCGCTGCGCCACCGAGCTCCACACCCCCACATACACAATCATATATACCTATATCTCAGAGATCTTGTGTATGTATGTAACAAAGTACTTCGAACGATGCGCGTAACAATAAGATTTACCCACTCGTGGGTTATAATTAGACTCTCGCAACTCATCCTTAACGGTAATGGCAGCTTAATTTAATGATCTCCATGCAGATTATACCAGCATTTGAGAGTTAAATGTTATGTTATATTGTAGGGTTCAGTAACATTGTAAGAGGGTGCTTTATTAAGCACAAGTACCCCTAAAGCTGCGTATTGAAAGTTAGCGATCAGCGGAGAAAGAGCTACAACCCTACATCATGAATTTTGAATAAAAAATATTCGAAACAACAGTTTTATGTAGTAAACATAAAACTGTTGTTTCAAATATTTTTTATTCAAAATTCAAAAACATTGAGTGCGTAACAAATTATTTATAATTTATAATTAATACGTATATCATATTATTTATGTATTATGTAGACATTATTTTAATGAGTTGTTTTGTTTACGTCCAAACGTTTAAGGCGGCACGTAAATACACTTCTCATCAAAAAAATCGAAACACTTCCGTTTTCATTGTTTCTGTCCGAATTTAACACAAAAAAGAATTCATACGATGAAAAAAATACATAAATGTATAGCTGGCAGTTTGGCCATTACAGCAATAAGCGAAAATTCTAAATTCAAAATTAGAATTTCATTTGTTTATCTTATAAACGAAATGAATCACTGTTTTGAGACAAATGTGTGTTTAGGGTTGGAGTACATTTAGCGTTTCAAAACTAAAAATTGGCGCCTATCCTTAAACTTTTTGTTTTTTATTTCAATACTGTGACTTTGGGACGTCTGAAAAAAGGTTTTTTTTCTAAAACGTATGGATACTTCGCCCACAGAAGCCGCCCAAGTTGTGGCATTGCTGGATTCTGGCCTTAGTCAGCGTGTTGTGGCTGCAAGACTGCATCTAAACCTGTCATCTGTTCATAGAGTCTATAAACGTTATCGGGAGACTGGTTTGTTCACGCGCCGTTCAGGATCTGGCAGGAATCGGGTCACTTCTGAGCGAGATGATCGATTTATTGTAACAACTTCTTTAAGAAATCGACACCTTAACGCTTTTCAACTGCAGCAGCGGCTTCGTGTTGTACGAAGGGTGGCTGTAAGTGACTCTACAATTAGAAGAAGGTTGAAGGATCGTGGACTGGTACCGCATAAGCCAGCAAATGGGCCGAAATTAACTGCAGACCATCGAAGAGCGCGCCTTAACTTTGCACGTGAGCACCTAAATTGGTCATACCTACAGTGGAGCAAAGTTCTCTTTTCTGATGAGTGTAAAATTATGCTGTATGGTAACGACGGAAGGAACAAGGTCTACAGAAGAGACGGAGAACGCTATGCACAATGCTGCATTGAAGAAAAGGTCAGCTATGGTGGCGGTTCGTGGACGGTTTGGGGAGGAATCAGCGCCGACGGTAAGACAGAGCTTGCTTTCGTGTCTGGGCCACGTCTGCCTGCACTAAACTGTCATCGGTACGTCGAAGAGTGTCTCGAGCCTCATGTGATGCCCTATGCACATTTTATTGGCAACGGCTTCATATTCATGCACGACAATGCTAGGGCTCACACCGCGGGCGTCGTACGAGATTATCTTAACGAAGTCGATATCTCTATTATGGAATGGCCAGCAAGAAGCCCGGACATGAATCCCATTGAACATCTGTGGGATGAATTAAAGAGACGAATTCGAGCAAGAGATCCTGCCCCAGAAACACTTAGCCAGCTGCAAGATGCAATCCAAGAGGAATGGGACAATATACCACAGCATGTGATCGTGACTCTCATCCGATCGATGAAGAACCGTATGGAAGCAGTAATTAGAGCTCGGGGAGGGAATACAAGTTATTAAATAAACGTTTTTTAGCTTTTTTTTTCATTTACGTGTGTTGTTTTATCCATTTCCTTTATACTCAATCAATCAATCAATCAATAATACTTTATTGCACAACGACATATACAAAGGACATAAACATACGAATAAAAACATAAGTACAATAGGCGGCCTTATTGCTAAATAGCAATTTCTGCCAGGCAACCTTAGGGTGAAAGAAGTTAATGCATTGGAGCACGGGCTGGTGCAATAAACATATAATGACACGAACAATAATAAATAGAAAAATAAAATAAGAAAATAGTAATAATAAATAATATATATATAATAATAAAATATATATATATACACACATACATACATACACACACATATACATACATACAAATAGCCTATACAATATAATAATACATATAAGGAGAATAAGAAAAAAACACTTCCAAGTTATGCCTGCAGGAAGAGCGCCTTCACTCTTGCCCTGAAAGAGTCCAGAGAAGGAGCCCTCCTGACAGTCTCAGGTAGAAAGTTCCACAACCGGACAGCCCGCAAAGTGAAAGAGCAAGAATAAAAGTCAGTGGAATGGATAGGGATATTAAGGGATAAGGTGTGGGACGATCGCAAAGTTCGATCAAGGACAGAGGATTTAAAAGAGAAACGATCTTTAAGGTAAGATGGAGTAGTAGGAAGATTAAGGATGGAGTACAGGAGACACAAGATGTGGAGATCCCTACGGCGACGGACAGGTAGCCACTTAAGCTTGACACGGTAATTGGAAATATGATCGTATTTGCGCAATCCAAAGATAAATCTTATGGCGAGATTTTGCAGACGTTCGAGCTTATTCAGCAATTCAACTGAAACATCAGCATAACAAACGTCTGCATAATCCAGGATTGGCAGAAGTAGGGACTGAGCCAGAGAAACCTTGGTACTAATCGGTAGAAAATTACGGAGACGCCTGAGCGAACCGTAAGCGGCAAACATCCTCCTACTTACCTCGGCCACCTGAGGTTTCCAAGATAGACATCTGTCAAACAAAACACCAAGGTTCTTAACAGTTTCACTGAAAGGAACTCGGACACCATCAAACATTATCGGCGGCAGAGACTCACAGTCGACCCTCGAAATAAACCATGAACTACCAACAATAATGGCTTGAGTCTTCTTAGGGTTAACCTTAAGGCCAAAAGACTGACTCCAGTCCAAAATCAGCCCGAGATCTTTATTGGTACGCTCAATGGCATTAGGAAGGTCAACCAGAGGGGCATGAGTATAAATCTGAAGGTCGTCTGCATACAGGTGATAAGAATTAGATAGTGGGAGGGTTATCGAATTAATGAAAATTGCAAAGAGAAGAGGAGACAAGACGCCACCCTGCGGTACGCCGGCCGAGACATCGCACCACGTAGAGAAGGAGTCTTCAATACGGATACGCTGCCGTCGACCCGACAAGTAACTGCGAAACCAATCAATTGCCGTTGGAGATACGTTAAGAGATCGTAGAACGCCCAGAATAATGTCAAAATCCACGGTGCTGAAAGCATTACTAAAATCTAGCAATGTCAACACCGTGAGCTGCTGGTTTTCCATCCCCAAGCGAATATCATCAGTTATATTGACAAGGGCAGTAGTCGTACTATGACCAGGACGGAAACCGGACTGATAGGGATTGAAAAGCTTGTTGCTATTAAGGAAAAAGGAAATTTGTCTGTGAACAAGCTTTTCAAGGACTTTGGAGAGGAAAGGAAGGATTGATATGGGACGATAATCAGAAAAGGAATCGGGATTGGATTTCTTTGGAAGCGGGATAATATGGGCATCTTTCCACTCGGTGGGAAAGACCCCAGTGCTCACAGAAGTGTTCAGGATTTTGGTAATAATTGGGGTAAGGATATCAATGAGAGGAATGACCATATTACGACTAATGCTGTCTTCACCGATGGCATTCGATGTGATGGAAAGAATCGCTCTCTTAACATCACAATCGGCAAATTGACATAGAAAGAAAGGAGAATAATTAGGGGCAGGTTTAGATAAAAGGTGATTAAGTGTACTAGTTTTAATACTATTGTCAAGAAAGGACGAAGAAGAGAAATGCCTGTTGAGTATATACTCCATACGGAATAAAAATGACTCATTTAACAAAATACGAAACCTATGAAAAATTCATTTAAATTTAGAACATTAACATTAAGATTTGATAAGCTCATATTACTCACTATTAAACGACATTTAACATTTATTCCTAAATGTACACATTTTTCTGATAATCCTGACAAAACGTAAACTTGCAAGGTGTTTCGATTTTTTTGATGAGAAGTGTATAATTTCTAATTAAATATTTGAAATGTAGTCTATGGAACCCTCAATTACAAAACATTTTAATAAGGAAACGTTCACTTGTGGAATATATAATACGAAATGGCTTTTCATTTATTGAAATTACATTTTGACATACGTACATACACACACATAAACTCACGCCTATTTCCCACCGGGGTAAGCAGAAATTACATTGCGGGGTAATTACATTTTTAAAAAACATTAATTTCAGACGATAGCCTTCAATGTAGTAAAATTACATACAGACAAAATAAAAAGATGTGATTAGGGGAAGAACGGTTTTCATTCTATGGTTTTATGCGTTTTTTTTTTCTTTATTAGAAAATGTTATACGGCCTATAGATCAATGTTATTTAAAAATATTATTAGGGTTAGTGTATTATTCTTTATACTGTAATGTGATTAGATTAGTTCCTATTTAGTACGATTACTAATAACCAATGTTTCCGTTATTTGACTAAATATGAGACCAAAATATGGTTTCTGTTCTAATTTTAAATTTTCAAATAATATTCCAATCATTTGCTTAGCACTGAAACAGGATAGGCTAGAAAACTAACTGACTAATCTTTGTTTTTTTATAAAGTTTTATTAAAACGTCTCGCCTTTACAAGTCGGCTTGGGGACATAATTCACATCATTGTTTATCAAGACGTCAGGCCGTCTAGCCGGCCGTCTAGCTAGCCGAGCCGTTATAAGGCCTTTAATTAACACATGTCAACTTACAAAGCCCGCTTTGATTTGAAATGTGCCTTACAAAATTCATTAGTAAGTAAACCACTTCTGTTGTCGCGGCCCCTGAGAAATGTGGTGGCGACTCTACTTGGTATAGGGTGACCATAGCTTCGTAGAATAGTGGATATAAATGTTTTTTTTTTTCAATTTATAATTGTGTTTTTAAGTTAAATGATTGCTTAAATGATAAAAAGGCGTGGTATAAAATGTGAGTGAGTTAATAATCGTAAAAAAGTGACTTGTAAATAAAACATTTTATAATCTGGCATTTTATGGCTCTGCCAACATCATTGGTATCATCTTTGTAATAATTAGTGTCCCAGCAAAAACATTTTCCTTGTCTATCGCTATGTCAAAATAATATATCAATGTTATTTTACCTTATGCTCATGGTGACGGAAGAGATAGTTTTTTCACCGTAAGGTGACTGTGATGGTCGCGAAACGGCCAAAGCATGGTCATGGTTGTAGTTTAGAATATATTAATTTCCATATACGTATACTCAGAGGAGCTCGGTGGCGCAGCGGTAAACGCGCTCGGTCTGCGATTGTTGAAGTTACGCAACTTTCGCAAAGGTCGGTCATAGAATGGGTGACCACAAAAAAAAAGTTTTCATCTCGAGCTCCTCCGTGCTTCGGAAGGCACGTTAAGCTGTTGGTCCCGGCTGCATTAACAGTCGTTAGTAACCACCAATCCGCACTGGGCCCGCGTGGTGGTTTAAGGCCCGATCTCCCTATCCATCCATAGGGAAGGCCCGTGCCATAGCAGTGGGGACGTTAATGGGCTGATGTTGTGTGTTACTGATAAGTAAGAATTTGACCACAATCTGACCTGATGGTAAGCGAGTGGTCGAGAATGGGACATACTTACCTGGAATGTGCCTAAACAATCTGTTATCCCAATAAAAAAAAAGTTTAGGAAAATGTTGTCTCCTCTCTTTGCTTCAGAAGGTCGTTACGTCGTTAACTTCGTGTAAATTTAATTTTTATTCCTGGTGTTTCAATACTTTCTTTTTTCTTCTTTAAGATTTTATATACTTTTTATTTATACACCGTTTGAGGTTTACATGGTTATCATCATAATTAAAACACATAATACCGGGTTCTTACCGCGTTATTATTTACTCCACTCCAATTTCATCAGTCGTCCCGTGATTATGGCCCTTGCAGCAGTGTTGAAATATCGGGAGTCTCATATCCCTGATAATAACGCCGTAAGAACCCGATATTACATGTTTAACTGTTTATTTAAATCTGTAGTCGTATCATCTAAGGATTTACCCGTCCTGGAGGTTATGGCAACTCAGTGACTAGAGTTGGCGAGGTCGGGCATTGATCCGCACAAGAGAAAAATGTCCCTCCTCTAATCCTGGCTACCCTACAAACGACACGTTCCGTTTTAATAATTCTCAGGGGAGAATTACGTTCGTTTGCAATGGAAATAAATTGTGACCTACGAATATGTTCGTTTTAGAGGTAATAAATTAAGGATTACGACTTTCCTGGGCTTTGTGGCCTTATTGTGGGACTGCTTTTGTTTTTACATGTACATACTTAAACTCACGGCTATATCCCGATTGGGATAGGCAGAGGTACAGTCATTGCAAGATGGACTAAGTGTCCACAGCTCAGTGTACCACCCAGCTGGATTTTGTTTTTATTTAGGGCTGTTATTTTATAAATATTACTTAATATTGTTTTTTTTTTAATCATGGTTTTGCACCACATAATTTCCAGCCAGCAATTCAAATTCAAAAATATCGTTATTCTATAGGTAACATAGTTACATTTTGAATCGTCATTTTTTACATAACGAACATCACATCCGCCTAAAACCACGGCAGATTTTCACAACCTGTATAGCCGGGGAAAAGAAGCTGCAAGAAAAATCTCGGCACAGGGCCCTAGACATTCTTTTTTTAAAAAATAAATATTGTTATACAATGCTGAACAACTATTAAAATTTGTCCCTAGAATTCTCGATCGAGCCAATTTTGGAAACCAACGGACTTACTAAAATTTCTTATCCATACTAATATTATAAGGGAAAGCGTATGTGTATGTTTGTTTGTCCGTGTTTCACGGCAAAACGGAGCGACGAATTGACGTGATTTTTCAAATGGAGTTTGTTGAAAGGATGGAGAGTGAGATAGGCTACTTTTTGTCTCTTTATGACTTTTTTTTCGTGGCTTGGGGTGGAAGGAGTTTGGGCGCGAACCAAAGGAGTTTTTGGAAGGGATTCATGGTCGTGGCCCTAACATAGACAAACTAAATTATTCTATTTTTATCCCAAACGGTTTTTTTTGAAATACTTCATCCAAATATTACCCGCTGATTACACAAAATACCAGTATTTAAACACCGCTGTAATCACACGAAATGTACTTTAAAATGGCTATTTTAATAAGCACTTTACTGCTTAAAACATAAAGGCGAGCCGCAGTAAATTTTCAAAGTTAATTTACAGTTTGAATTGAAAATGTCATTATTTAAAACTCGACATAGGGAAATTATTTTCGCTGTTTTCAATTTGGACTTGTGCCGAAATGTTTAACTATTCACTATGCAATTCAAATGAGGGTGGGTTGAAATTTGGTCACAATTTAGAGCGCTTTCACATATAGGCGTTTTTGTTGCAAGACTGTAGCGTTTCTGAAACGCGCTAAAGCATCGCGAATATATGTGAATATATATACAAATTTAAATAGCACAAGTGCACCGCGACTGTTGCGCGACAGAAGCGCGACCGTTGCGCGACAAAAGCGTGACCGTTGCGCGACAGAAGCGCGACTGTTGCGCGACAGTGGCAGACACGCCGCATAGTCACGGCGTCGCGACTGATCCTGTGTGATGTGTCGTTTCCGAGAATGTTCCCGGCAGAAAAAAAGGTGCAAAACTTACGTAAAAAGAGCTTTATTGACGCGGGTACGATATTTGGTTTAATTTTTGCATGGAACTGTGCATCTTTTAATATATTTATAGTATTTTTTAATTCTATAGTTAATGCTGGTTGAAATTGTACTTGAATGATCTTAGTTACGTGTTCATAGCTCCCAGTGCGACAGATGTCTGTCTGTCTGACTTCGAACTAAACCCTCTGTAGGCTCAAAGGATGACGTGTTGTCTAAAGGTATTCCTTTAATCCTGTATCCTGACATACTGCGCGAAGATTTTGCAAACAAATGAATTAATTCAATCATTTACACGTGATGAGAAAGGGATGTTATTTATTAATTTTTTTGACGTGACTTTTTGTAACAACTTGGCGCTGAGAGCTTTCACCCGGTAGGTACATTTAAGACAACAGGCCTGAAGGTGCCCAGGTGGGCGCGAACCTCCTCTCAGGGCGTCGTCTGAGAGAATAATATTTGAAAGATTTAATCGACCCTAGTGGGTCGATAGCGGTAAGCGCTGAATGAGGAGAATTGTCACCCACGCCGCCGGCGGGGTCGGTATTGGGGTTCTGAAGGGTTTGTTGTCGCGAGCTGATTGGCCGCCTCTAAAGGGATTAGATGGTTCGATGTAACCGAACCGAGAGAATTGATCTTCTTCACAGGACACTTAAACAGGTCTAGTTTTTTACAGAAGTGACTGCCTGTCCGACCTTGCAACCCGCGAAGGGAAAATCATCCAAATGCAGGTTGGGTCACATATCTCCGAAACGCATTTCTCTGGAATGTGGGTTTCCTCTCGATGTTTTGTTTTGCTTCTATGCTGTTCTGGGAGCAAATAAAAAACATAGAAAACGTTCAGCTGCTTGTCTTCCCGGGCATGTCGTTAAAACCGACAGAGGGATTGTGTCCTCTAACATGATGGACTAATGTTATGGGTGATAGGCTGATCCCTTATCACCATACGGTTCATCATAATCCAGCTTACGACATCGTATCAACAGTGGCTGCAAGTTGTCTTTGATTACTTGTGGCTCTGCCCACCCCATTAGGGATAACGGGCGTGAGTTTATGTATGTATGTATGTATGTGTTTTGTTTAACCTTAAAGCCCAGATTTCCAGATCACAATAAGTAGTTACCGGGTTTTGGATTTTAAAAGGACATTTAGTCTTACGACTTTGAGGTCGTTTAAAAGAGCTTGCTTTTATCGATAAAGCTGCTTTGCCCATTTTTAGTCTTTTTGTGAAGTGTTTATTAATTTTATCATTCATCTGAAAGTCGACATTCTTCGCTTATTATATTCTAATTTATTCTAAGTTTAAGTTCTGAGTATTGTGTTGAACAGTTGAACAAAAAAGTCATTCCCCTTACAATATAAATCACATTACGGTTTTAATTAAACCGCTACTTCAAAAATGAAATCGTCCAATGAATGAAAATTTCAACATTTGCCATCCTTTTAGCCCGTATGTACCCGCATTTAAAATTAATTCGTCCGACTGAGACACCCTTACATCAATGTACTTCATACTTCACTACACAGGGATGTGACGTTCCCGGGAAAGTTTCCAAAGCGGGAACGTTCCCAAAACGGGAATGTATAGCGAGTAAAATAAACGCGCCACCTATTGGTGCTAATCGCGCGCCAAATAAGCGCACTGTCCGCCCGCCCGCTCGCTCCCGCTCGCCATAGTTTTTGTTGTTAATATTGTTAATTTGATTTTTGCTGATTTATTTTACAGTATTCTTTATATTTTATAGTTTAACTTCTGGAGTAAATAACTAAACAGTGCAAAGTGTTTTTATTTGAAGGACGGCTATAAATGTTCGTTTTGTAAAAATTATCTAATAGTATATTGATGAATGTGGAGGAAGCAAGAGAAGTGTGTCAGGATGGAAGAAAATGAAATTTTATAGTCTCTGCTTACCCCGCTGGGAAATAAGCGTGAGTTTATGTATGTATGTAATAGTATGGATACTGGTAGCTTTTTTTTCCTTCTTGTACGTTCACGAGCATTAATGTATACACTTTGGTACCATGTCACATTAACTTTTTTGACAAATTAAACTGTAAGTCTCACTAAATGTCAAATATGTTAGTGCGACAGGGTCCTAAAGTGGGTACATTATATTGCTCATGACTGTACTTTCATCCTCTTCCTAAAGGTTAGGTAATAAAGCAGTTTTTTTGCGTAACTTTTGCGCCATTTTACTGCAGGGAATGTTCCCAGAGTGGGTCGCTAGTGATGTTCCCATTCTGGGAAAATTCTCGGGAACGGCACATCATTGACTACACCACTGTTGTGTTGTGTTTGACTTATCAACACTATTAATTACATACGTCACTGACTTAGACGGGTTAATAAGAACAAATGTATTTGATGTATAGCTAAATTATCAGAGCGAAAATGGCAATAAAGTACGCCTGAACAACATAACAGAGCATCACGCCTGTACCCCTAAAGAGGTAGGCAGAAGTGTGTGAAACTGGCCGTGGGTTAGTATAATGGTCGTTATATTTGAATTTTAGTATTTTGGATTCTTTCAGTAGTTACTGTGGTCTTATGGTTCGGCTTGCTTCTCAAACGGGGAGCGTCAGTTCCTGTAGACACCATCTAATTTTATTTTAAGTTATATCTGTCATTTTCTTAACCGCCGAAAAGGAAAGGGACGGGTAATCGACAAGCATAAAATTTATGGAATACACGTCAATTTTAAGCGTTAATCCAAAACAACTCTATGATTTTTTGTACTGAATACAGGACAGAATTAATAATAATAATAATTTATTTATTTAGTTCGGAAAACAAAGTGTTCCATTGGTGTTAGTAGCACTTAAAGTAGGTTAGTATACTTAAACTAAACACAAAACAAATAGGATTTATAATGCGCCTATTGCATTAAGTTGACAGCTCACTTCAAACTATTTGTATACTAGCGAGATACCTATTTGATTCGGTTATTCATTAATTTACTCATTCTTTCTAAAATAAACAGCTGTCAGTCATCCGTCCCTTTCTTTTCCGGTGGATAAGAAAATGACAGCTGTAAATTAAATTAAAATTAGGAGGTGAATGAATCAGGGCCATTGATAAAATATACCTAAAATACTTTTTTTTTTAAAATATCAGCACTCGAGTTCGCTACAACAAAATCGTATAACAGCCACCGTTATGTTAAAAGCTCTCACATAATACAAAGCACGATATAAATAACACGTGACTTACAAGACATACAGAGTTCAGACCTAGTCACACTTCACTTAAATAGAAATGTCGCAGTCAGATTGTACAATCCGCCATTATACAAAACGGCTAGCCGTTTTTAAATTTCTGTTACTAATGCTAGGTTAATCTTTCTATTACTAACATAATATGGACATGTATTTATTAATATATTTACGTGTAGAGTATTTATTATAATGAATTTTAGTTTACTTTTAGGTATTTAGTATTTCTTGTTGCACCATCCCGCATCCCAAGTGGTTTGTAAATGTTTGTTTCCTAGTAGTGGTTGTCTGGAAGAAATTTCTCTAGAGCAATAGGGCCGCCCAAATTGTATTGTTTTCATGTGTTATGTCTGATTGTTGATATTTAGTTCTGTGCAATAATTTGATTTGATGGACTAGTTTCCGGAATAAATATTTTGAATTTGAATTTGATAATCAGTGCCATAGCCTAGCATAACATGTGGCCACGACTACATCCCAGGTGATGTAGTCAGATGTACATCCATCGCAAGATGGATGGACTGTTAGACTAACGTTATAGGTGCTTAGCCGTATCGCCGTCTATAAAGGTCGAGCCAACTGTGTTAGTGAAAGCACTTAAGATAAATTAAAAACTCATTAGTGCAAGACTGACACCGGGGTTCGAAGCGGCGCTCCCCGGTTGAGAAGCAAGCCGGTGTACCACAGGGTCACAGTTGCTAGTCTAGCTATTATTATTATAAGTTTGCGTTAGATGGCATTAACCGCTTGGCCGGAAAATTGGGGAGCGCTGTGGGCTCTCACCCGGCGCAAAAATTTAAAATAACAGGCCTGAGCCCTTTTGCAAACCTCGGCTAAGTGTCTATATTACTTTTGAAAAAAATAATCGACCCTAGTGGGTCGTCGTAAGCGTTCTAGCTATCCGGTCAAATAGTTAATACCATCTGCGGCAAATCCACAATAAGTCACGCCAAAAAAAAGCGCTTTAGCCATAGTGTAATATGACGGATTATATGATTCGACTGCGACATATACACGACGCTAAGATAAATGCGTTGTGACAAAATACGTTGTGACAAAATGCTTCTCTAGGGGCACACTCTGTGCTATTACTGTTGCCAAGGTAGACATAAAATACGCGATGAATATATGAGTTTTTCATTGGCTTGACTTCAGTTGAGATTTTGACATTTATAGACTTCTATTATTATTAATAATACGGTTTTCTTGATTAAGTTCATAAAATAAGTTAAATATAAAAAATAAAATGCTTTTCGTTAGTTTTAGATCTGACTTTACTCGTGTAAACCTACTCGTGTACACGTGTCGTAGTAGTCGTGCTCGAATTGAAGTGTTAAAATGATGAATGTTACGAAAAATGTATAGTAAAGATTCCACTATATACATACTAACTATTTCTAACGGTCAATGCGTGATTTAGCGTTAATAAAAAAATGTAATATAAAGACACCTCTCACCTCGTATCGCGTTGGTCTAACAGAAAGCTCGTTGAGGTGTGGGTACTTAGTGCACATAGCGATGGATGACGGAATCTACGCTTGTCTGTCATCGCGAGAACACCTACTTTATAATTGTGTTACATATACCGCCAAAATGAAAAAGTGCAATGTGTGTAAAAAGAATGTTACGAAAAAAGCCCCGGGGTTGGAATGTAGCAGATGCGAAATAGTAGTGCATGCCACCACCGCCTGCTCAGGACTTACAGGGAAGCAACTCACAGCCCTACGCATGGCCGATACTCTGGAGTGGGTTTGCACAACCTGCCACCAGTCATCATCGAGGAAATCATCGTTTGTAACCGAGAGCGATGAAGAAGAGGATGAAGAAATTGATCATGGTCTGGCATCTGGCAAGACAGCCCCAGCTATTGATATAAAGAAAATATTGCAGGACATACATAAAGAAGTGAACAAGATAGTTACTCGAGAGCTTCAAAACATTATTAAATCGGTACAATTTGCAAGTGATAAAATCGAGGAATTCTCCATTAATTTAGACGGCCTTACCCACAAGATTAAAGATTTAGAAAAGAAGCAAATTGCTCTTAAAAACCAAAATACACACTTAGATACCAAACTTGCAGCCCTAGAACAACGATTTAATGAGATGGAACAATCTCAGCTGGCTAAACAGATTGAAATAGCTGGTATACCTTATACTGAAAAAGAGGACCTATCAAAAGTTGTACAGAAGGTAAGCGCACTTATAAATACAAATATCGAAGATGTTAGCGCCATTAAACGTCTACCTACAAGGAAGGGAAAGCCAGGTATACTGCAGATAGAGATGAAGGACTGTGCTGCAAGATCTCGTTGGATAGCTAATAGTCGCTACTCAACTATTCAGCTACTGGATCTACTGCCTAGCACTAATCAGTCTGCCGGGTCTGAACGAGTATACGTACAGTTTACAGGACAATGTAATTGAATTGTATGATTGTATTGATATAAATCACTTTGATAAATGCGTAGGTAGTTGTAGCTCTCATCACGATTTGTTAATTATTCATGTCAATATAAGGTCTACGATCAAGAATTTTTGCAAACTAGAACTATTAATAAGTGAATCTAAAAAGCAAATTGATGTAATTGTGTTGACTGAAGCCAATATAACTGAGATGTTAAGCCAACTATACAGCTTGGAAGGGTATACAATGCATACAAAGCTCAGAAAAACACAAAAGGGCGGCGGAATTATTATATATATTCTAAATAAACACAAATTTCATTCCATAAAAACTAATACTGTTCACTTCGAATGTATCGCAGGTAGAATTACAACACTTCCGAAATACGCTCTAACTTTGTGCGCAGTGTATAGACCACCACATAAAAATAAACACTCGTTTATTACCGAAATTGACCGCATAATCTCAACATTCCAAAGCACTGAACTGTTAGTCATGGGTGATGTCAATATAAATTTAAAAATCGATACTTCTGCAAAGAAATCATATATGGACATGATGTACGGGCGGGGTCTTGTATGCGGTATCACTGACTACACAAGAATTGAGATAAATAAACATAATAAAATAACTAAATCATGCATTGACCACATATTTGTCCGATCACGCATACAAGACGTTCGCTCAGCCGCACTATGTACCATACTGGCCGATCACAGAATGACTGCAGTCGCGTTCCTTGGTATGCCGCATATACAGGTTGCTCCACAGATAAGGAAACGAATAAATAATACAAAATTGCAACATGAACTTAATAAAATAGATTGGAGCGTAACAAATAATATGAAATGTCCTAACCTTATATATAATTTTATCAAAACTAATATTACAGATTGTTATAAAAAAGCAGAATATTCATGTACAGTCGGGTGCTCTAAGCGTAGTGTGGAACCTTGGGTCAATAAAGAGGTAATAAAATCTTGCAAAAATAGAGATAAGTTGTTTTTAAAATGGAAAAAAGACTTGAATAATATGGTATTAAAATCAGAATATAAGAAGCAAAGAAATAAAACTTATAAATTAGTCAATAAAAATAGAAATGAGTATTATAAAAATGAAATTAATAATTGTAAATCCGATCCAAAGAAACTATGGAAACTGTTAAATAAAATCTCGGGTAAAATTGCGAATTCCATCGATAGCGTTATTTTGAAGGCCTTTCAAAATTGTGGCAATGAGAAACATACAGGGTGTTAGGGACATCGTAACGAAAAAAAAAATGGAACGCCTATTTTATTGTACTAAAAACGATGGTGGGTGTTTTTCTTGTCGCAAATGTTTAATTAAGATTTTCAATTTTTACTGTGCCGCAATGTAATTCGAACAACGCGGCACACAGACGTTAAACCTACGCACAGCTACGTTACGCGTGCGTGCGTGATACGATGTTGTATCTAGGTAGGAGTTTTCATTCTCTTGTATTTAGATGCTTAGTGGTGCAACGTTTAAAAATGTTGAGTTTGTTGAAGTAGAACACCTACTGCCACGATTTTTCACGCACGGTACCTACCTACCAGTTATTAAAACGTTCCTAACTTATTAACAATAAAAACCCTACTCTTGCCTTACCTTAATTGTTATTCCTTCGGATAAAGTACCTAGGTAGGTACCCTAGAACATGTCACGTCACGTAGGTATGCAACATCGCGTTTCCTCCGCGGTAGGTAGGTATCACACGCACTCACAAACACAACACCTTGCTCTTTAATAAACATCAACAATCTTCCATACTTTTGTGCAGTAAATGGTCTATGATCTATCATCATAGTCGACACTACTCATTTACAGAATAAAACAAACACAAAACACTCACAAACACGAAAAAAATATCCTCGAAAAACATCACGCGATTCGGGTCAAGCTTAGTATTCGACTGAGCGGAAGCGCGCGGCGGCGTTAGCGCAAAGCATCAAAGGCGCGCCGACGACGCGCCGGCCGCGGCCGAGTCGAGCCGACGACTAGACAGAGAGAGAGAAGTATGTTTATGGTGCAAGTGACAGAGAAAGAAATAGTATCTGTTCGTATGCCTACTTTATTGGCGAGCGTTGCCCTTGACCCGTGCGCCGGCTATTCACCTGCGCATAGCTGAAGTTGTAGATACGTTATTATTATTATTGATGACATTGATAAAATTTAATAATTAGTAATTTTTATTTGTTTATTTTAAATGTGCGTTCTATGCAGCTTAAAACACAATATGGGACTGAAAAAAATCTAATTTTTTTATGAATTTTGCGACAGGAAACTTCACTTGATACCTATCAACTCAAAGAAATACCTAGTATCTGTTCGTAATGCCTACTTTATTGGCGCGCGTTGCCCTTGATCCGTGAGGCTATTCACGTCCGAGTATCCATCAAGACAGATCAAACAAGCCCTAACTCGGAGGTCTTGCGTCCCAGGATCCTTTAATTATGTCTTAGAACCTTCTTGGCCTATGTGGTCCAGTGGTTGAGCGATGGGATGCGGAGGGTCCGGGTTCGTATTCCGGTGGGGACATATCACAAAAATCTGTTTATAAGGCCTTTGGTTGGGACGTTACAGGCTGATCACCTGATTGTCTTCGGACTGATCCGTGCTTCGGAAGGTACGTTAAGTCGTTGCTCCCGTCTACTAGGTACTTATGTAAGCACGTAGCCGTTACATGAATATTGTACACAGAACAGGATAGGTTTAATTAGTTCTTTACACTGATGATTTAACAATGAGATTTAAAACACGAATAACTTAGTATGTACTTAGTACCTCGGTACCAACATGTAACAAGAAAAATAAGATCACTCCTCTCGCACATTTTTTTTCTTTGAACATGCCGACATTGCCTACGCGGCGGAGTTGCCGAACTATCGATAGGTAGATTATCAATTGTTGAACTTGAAAATTGTCTAAACTATCGAAAGTAGTGATAGTACATTTAGATCGATACTAGCGATAGTACCGATAGGTCTTGCTTTGTAACAATAATGGGTATTGATATTGATCTAAAAGATCTATCGATAGGTACCTACTATTGGTTTTTTTTTAACTAGGTATCGATAGAATATCGATAGGCAACACTCTGGCGGAGTGTCCGCCCAATTCTAGACGCGATCTCGCTCGATTTTTGTGTAGCGAGGTTTTGCGTAGGTACTTACATACTAAGTTGGTGGATGGTTGACATAGTAGGTAACTAATTACCTAATCTGTGGTGGTTGTGTTAGTTGGTTGTTAGTTATTCTAATGACAACAAAGAATACAATTATTTACTGTTTCAACTGTTTTAGGTAGATAATGGCCCCGATTCCTATGAGTAAATGAATGAATAACCCGGTCGAATCAAAGAGGTATCTCGCTGGTATGCAAACCGTTTGACGTGTGCTGTCAACTTAATTCTGTCGGTTGTTTTAGATTTCTGCTTAAAATTGACGTGTATTCCATAAATTTTATGCCTGTTGATTATCCGTCCATTTAAGAATAAGAATAAAATTTATAATTTACGATAGACAGAGAAAGAAATAGGATCGGTTCGTAGTGTCTACTTTGTAGGCCGCGCCGCCGCCGCGCCGCCGCCGCGCCGCCGCCGGCGTGCGGCGCGGGGCGCGCGGAGCGGGGCGCGCGGCGCGCGGTGCGTGTGGCCGTTGACCCGTTCGAGCAGCTGTTGTCTCCATTACATCGAAAATTTTCGATAATTTGTTGTTATTGTTTTTTTTATTGAAATTTGGGTTCTATGCAGCTAAAAGCACAATATGGAATTGAAAATAATTAAAAACAAAACTCAAAATTTCATGAATTTTGCGACGGAAAATTCCACTAGATATTAACTCAGAATCATGGTCTGAATCATCCCTCTCAGTATTCGTTACGATGTCACTAACACCCAGTATAGCCGATAACTTTGCGACTGAATTTCAAAATAATGTTAAAAATATTATTCCCAACTGCGACAGCAAACTGTTAGATGAATCGTTGTATAGAAAGCCAGCAGACAAATCTATGCTTTGTAAAAGGGCTACGCATCATCAAGTGCAAAAAATCATTCAGTCAATGAATTGCAATAAAGCTCCAGGGATAGATGGTATTCGACCCAGAGACATAAAAATGATAGCAGATAAAATAACAACCGCTATAACGGACTTGATAAATACAAGCTTGATGACTGGACAATATCCAAATGATCTAAAAGTGGGAATGGTTAGACCTATCTTTAAAGCAGGTGATCACAAAGATTACTCTAAATATCGCCCAATAACCATGCTTCCAGCCATAGATAAAATCGTAGAAAAGTATTTTTGTAATCAAATACACCAATATTACAGATCACACGAAATCCTGTCAGCGAAGCAATATGGATTCCAACCCAAAAAGAGTACCACGTTGGTATTATCTCGCTTCTCTGATGAAATTAATAACCACCTTAATAACAAAAGACACATATTACTTATATTTATAGATTACAGTAAAGCGTTCGATACATTGAGACACGATACATTTCTAGATAAATTAGAGGACAGTGGAGTTAGAGGCCAACTATTGGAGTGGTGCAAAAGTTATCTTGCAAACAGATCTTATAAGGTTAAGATAGGTGACTCGATCAGCGATGCCGTCAATGTTACAGAGGGTACAGCCCAGGGCTCGGTGCTAGGACCGTTGCACTATCTGGCATATGTCAATGACATAAATAATATTGTACATAGCTGCGGAGTTTACCAATATGCAGACGATACATGTATGGTATCAGCTGATTCAAATCTCAATGTTGCAATGCATAAATTACAAGAAGACTTTGATAGGGTTTGTCAATGGTCTCATGACGCCGGTCTGGTTCTTAATGCTGAGAAGACTAAATTAATGCACATACACTCAAGCTACAATAAAACCGTAGGCAAAGTGGAAATCAAAGTTCACAGCCATGATTGCCTACACCTCAGTTCCTCTAATAAAACATTATGTCAATGTAGAACATTACAACAAGTACCTGAACAGACATATCTTGGCCTTGTAATCGATAATAGATTTAATTGGAGTAATCACATTAATAAGGTATGTAGTAAGTTACGGGCAATACTGGCAAAATTCTACATAATCAAAAATAGAATACCCTACACACTAATGCTGACTATGTACAAAGCTTTGGCTGAAAGCATCATATCATATGGCCTCAGCAGCTACGGACGGACTTTTAAATCTTACCTTGACCAAATATATAGGCTACAGGTAAGAATCCTAAAATTAATTACACCACATAACATCAAAAATCAATTAAAAAGCTATAATGAGATCTTTATGTACAATAAAATTTTACCAGTTCATGACAAATTTAAATTGAATATGCTTACCGAACAGTACTTTAGAACAGAAATACAGCATCCAACAACACATACTAAGATAACAAGACAAGTCACAAATAAAATACTAACTAAGCCCCGTTATAACAATTATTATGGCAGAAGAACATCCGAATATATCTTACCAGACCTAATAAATAAACTACCTAATCATGCTAAATTAAAAATAAACAAAAACAACTTATCTAATACATTAAAAAATGAACTGTTAAAACAACTAGAGTATCAAAATAATAACTTATATAAATAATACATATTATACCAACAAAATACAAAAAGATAAATAAATAAATTACATAATTGCTACAAAATGTAAACAATATTACTAGAATAAATAAAAATATAGTTTTTTCAGGTTAAATAATAATAAATAATTAATAATAAAATTAAAATATCCACATAATTTAAAATAAGTAGGTACATATCTAGTTTATAATAAGTAGGTACGTTTCTCACAGGGTCCGCTTACCTAACCTGAAGATTTGACAGGTCCGGTTTTTTACAGAAGAGACTGCCTGTCTGACCTTCCAATTTTCGAAGCGAAAACTAGCCCAATACAGGTTAGGTCACATACCTCCGAAAATGCATTTATCATATTTCACGATGTTTTCCTTCACCGCTGAGTACAAAAAAATGACAAAAAGAAGACAAGAAAACTATTTATAAATAATTTAGTAGTTTTAATGGGGTTTTAACGAGTTTCAATGTCAATTATTAAACAATGGGTTTGGATTTCAAAGGCGATTCAGTTACGACTAATTAGTATCGAATAACTTTCCTTGAATATGGAAACGTTAATATATAATGTCATACAAAGTTTAATACGATTTGAACGCTACCTCTGTTTAATGATGGAACTAACTGGAAAACTGCTCATTTTATGAATAAACGCCACACTAAGGGAGGACATGGACATGCGTCGCTAATTCACCACGAATATGAAGGTATCCGAAAGGGCGTAAGGCGTGCGGGGCACATGCCTCACGATGTTTCTATCCGGTTTTTTTTAGTAACCTACCAACTTTAAAATTACCAACTTTTTTACCACGCTATTAACAAGGCAATGCCTCGTAATTCCTAATAAGAATAAAGTCATTTTTTGCTATACGCATGCTTTGCTATGCGTTATACGTGCGTAGCACATGCCTCGCCAATTCGCCACGAATATGAAGGTATCATAAGGCGTAAAGTGTACGGGGCACATGCCTTGCATTGTTTCTATTCGTTTTGTTTTAATAAGCTACTGACTTTAAAATTCCCAACTTTTTTACGACGCAATTAACAAGGCAATACCTCGAAATTCCTAACAAGAATAAAGTATTTTTCAGCTATACGCATGCTTTGCTATGCACTATACATGCATAGCACATGCCTCGCCAATTCGACACGAATATGAAGGTATCATAAGGCGTAAAGCGTGTGGGGCACATGCCTTGCAATGTTTCTATTCGTTTTGTTTTAATAAGCTACTGACTTTAAAATTCCCAACTTTTCTACGACGCAATTAACAAGGCAATACCTCGAAATTCCTAACAAGAATAAAGTATTTTTCAGCTATACGCATGCTTTGCTATGCATTATACATGCATAGCACATGCCTCGCCAATTCGCTACGAATATGAAGGTATCATAAGGCGTAAAGTGTGCGGGGCACATGCCTCGCAATGTTTTTATCCGGTTTTGTTTTTAATAAGCTACCGACTTTAAAATTCCCAACTGTTTTTACGACGCAATTAACAAGGCAATACTTCGAAATTCCTAACAAGAATAAAGTCTTTTTTTGGAAACAGCACAAAGGAATGACGTGTTTAACCTACAATGGGCATGTGGCGTACTTTTGTTTGATTGAAGATCGGGGAACAAACTGCTTTGTATACGAGCAACGACGGGTAACACAAATAAAGTTATTTTTGTATCGTTCATACTATCCAGGTAGCCGGGGCAATTGAATTCCATTTCATATTGATTTGCTTCTATGCTGCACTGGCAAATATAGAATATACAAGGAACAACAATTCGATGGCTGGACGTCATCGACAACGGATGATTTTTAAAATTGGAATTCGAAAATAAATTAAATATAGAACGTGTTCAGAGTTGTTTACTAATTGGGTCGTGTACTAGGCTCAAAATAAATGATAAAATTCTGTTTTTACTAAATAAAGACAGGTCTAAAAAACTTTTTATTTTTTCTATTTTACTTATTATCTTAAATTTTAATCAAGAAAATCTTTGGACTTCGTATCAACAGTGGCTGCAAGTTGTCTTTGATTACTTGTGGCTCTGCCCACCCCATTAGGGATTACGGGCGTGAGTTTATGTATGTATGTATGTTAATCAAGAAAAGGTAATAATAAATAATTATCTCTTTTTATTTTGGTGCAATAAAGTATATTTATAATAAGTCAGACATTTTATCACGTTTTTCTATGACGTCACAGTGTGCTTTTTCGTACAAATTCCATAGTAACGTGTCTTGACGTTTAGTAAAAAGTAACTGATTTGACTAGTTGGAAACTAGCCTATTGCTTGCTTCGAATTGGCTTAGCCTGGACACTTCATACAATACATCTCGTTTTACACAGACACTACACATTGACGTTATCGTACTCGCGCATCTCTGTGTGTGTAGTCTGACGCCCATATGATTGAAGACTAAAGTGAAACTTACGGGGGGTGAGGTAAACCTAGCTCAGCCGCGGGGCGCGGAGATTTGCCCTTCTATAAGGAGTATTATTCCTTATTCTATGATACGAAAGTTTAACTTGCCTTCGGTAGCAATCAGTTTGTTTTTGCGTGTCTTAGATATTTGACATTTCCACTTGACTGGACAATTGATGGCACAGGGTTTAAGACTTAAGACTTGAGTCATTCAGCTTGTATTATCCTTGACAGTCTCGCAAAGTGAGAAAGATATTGAATATATTCTCATCGGGAATCAAACCCTGTCCTCCACATTTTAACAAACGCTCTAACAATCAAACCATTGAGGCTGTTATTTGATACTAATGCGTGGGTTCTGTTATGTTTAGAACTCCATTCTATCCATAGCCCTGGAGTCATATGCCCCAAAAAACGAATGTTACTTTCAAAATAACATTCCGATTTAAAGCAATGAGGAAAACGGAAATTTCTTTTTCCATAATAGAAGCAATTTTAGCACCAGAATTCACCGTTTGTTATGTGGAAACGACCAACTGACATGTCCGGCTTTTATTCACATTAACAAACTTGCATTTACAGTTGAAATCTACTGAAAGCAATACAAAATCCACTACATCAACTGCGTAGTTAACTTTGCAATTGTACAACTTTAAAATGCATTTGGGAAACATGTAAATGTTTAAACGTTCAGTACAAAATTCATTTTCCAGCAGCAATATACCTTTGGCAGTGAAACAAAGTTTTAGATGCGCTCATAAATGACTCATGTCTTTGACATAATGGAACAAAAGTCGGTTTGCCAACGGCAAATAAACTTGGCAGTTTCGTAGAAATGTTTATGCGATCGTGTTGTTCCTTTCATTTGTTATTTTAGTCGATGTTCAGTGCAGATACGTTTAAGAGTATGCACCTCACGCCATATTGTTATTTATTGTAATTATTAATTGTATAAAATATGGGTGTTTTAAGATTTTAATGTTGTAATGTAAAATATTTTTTAAGTATACATTTTCTTTTATACAATATAAATAATGTTTTAATTACTTCAGCATATTTTTTTTATTTATTTAGTTTTATTAAATGAATATATTTATCTGAATATTCAAAAATATATTTTTAGTAGTAGGTACCTAACTGTTTTAAATATTAAATATACTGACATACGCAACATTATTAAAAAAAATGTGATTATGTCACAATAAGCCTGTTTTAGTAGAAAAAAATGTATTTACTTTTGCAAAGTAGAGGATGGTTTTACAGTCGTTTGAAAACTTTTACTGACGCCTGACGCACATAGAACCCCAAAGTTCTGACATGTTTTTTTTTTGGAATTTTTTGGCCTGGTTACATAGACCTTCCTCAATAGGCATGTTGGCGACAACCTCTTTCGTATACTTTTACTTTGTTATATTCTTCTATTTTTTGATATTTTTTTATTTTTGTCTATTCAAAAGACTCTTCTATTAAAAAGGCCACATAGAAGCAATTCATCTAAAACAGAAATATTGCAATTTGACATTTGCGCATAAAAGTAAGTGCGCAATGCAAACAAGTGTCAAATAGCAATATTGCTTTTTAGATGAATAGCTTCGATGTTATGCTATTAAATATATATTATATTTTTAAGACATAGTGCGCGGCAAATAAAAAAAAATACCTAAGTACTCAATAGTACTTATTAATAAAAAATAAATAGGTAGTAATAAAAAACACGTTTTGATATTTAAATTATAATATATTCCATGCGCTACTTCAAGAGCTGACTCTTAAATACATGAAGTATCAAGATTCTAAAGATATTGGCGTGGTATATTTCAAGAGGACAGATTATTCGATTTTCCATATTTAGTCGCGTGGGAATATACGAATTTGACAATATAAAAGTTTTTTTTTTCCATTAAAACAAGAAGACAAGCCTCTTGATGGGTGCTGACCGTCCCATGTGGATATGCACCATGAATGGTCAGACAATCTTTCCGGCAATTGTAATACCTTTACGATTTAATTCTAAAGGCTTCGACACACCAAAAGCAGCTTCTGCGTCACACCCGCTTTCTATTCGTCGCTGACGTCGATAACTGATAGATCTGAAATTATTAGCAAATGTGAGTTGCACCTTTTGCTACTGTCAATAAGACACAAATTATTTGAGTAAAAAATTGCAGATACGGCAATTTGCAAAGTCACTCACGAGTTGTCATTATTTAATTCCTGTGCAGTTTTCTCCCTCAACGTTATCTTTCCACTCCACAAACCACGGAGGTCCAGGTTCGATTCTCGATTCCACTGTCGGGACACTGTCGAAATAACTTTGTGAGACTGACCTTTGTTTGGTAAGGACTTTCTGGCTTAAATCACCATATTGTCTGAAAAAGTAAAATGATTTCGTGCTTCAGGGCGCACGTTAAGCCGTTGGTCCCAGCTATTAGCCAAAAAGACACCGCTACCAACCCACCGTGGAGTAGCGTGGTGGAGTATGCTCCATACCAATAATATGATAATACCCCCTCCGGTTGATTGAAGGGAAGCCTGTGCGCAGCAGTGGGACGCATATAGGCTGTATATGTTTTACATTATTATAAACACGTCTTTTTACGCATTAATTCTTTGATTTTAGCTTGAACTGCGAAAGTAGACTGGGACGAGATGTCCCCTATGTCGTCGTAACCGCGCAAGATCGCGCTTAAACTGCGCCGCGTTGCGCTTGCGCTGTTACTGCTTCTAGTGTGCCGAAGCCTTAATACTTCCGTAATTTATATTGGACCATACCAAACTATCAACTTTCACAGGAACCGCTTTATCTGCGGTGCATGACCATATATGACAATGCATTGGTTCAATAGATGTAGACCTACCAAACTACTGTTAGTCGTAGGGCTAAAAACCTTTTGAGAATCCAAAGCCAATTGTTTGACTATAATGTCTGGAAATCTGGACCTTTGGAGGATAGGTACTCGCAAAGATAAAATTAAATCGAAAAAGTCTGAGTCGCCGGACTTGAACCTGCAGCTCTTGTCAATCCGAGACGGGGCGGTAACCATTGAGCCACCGGGTTCTCATCCTTCGATTTATATTGCGGGTTCAAATCCCGTCAGAGCCAGTCTTTTAGTCTTTATTATTATTATTGTAAGCCAGAATGTTCCCACTGCTGAGCAAAGGCCTCCCCCATGTCTTTCCAAGTATCCCGGTTCTGAGCGAGCTCTGTCCACTCTTTTCGATAACCGTCGAGATCATCACGCCATCGTTTCCGGGGTCTACCACGTCTACGGTGTCCGTCCTGTTGTACCCAGTGCGTGATGATCTTTGCCCATCGTTCCAGAAAAAGTCTTTATAAATAAATAAAAGTTGTTTATTTTCTGATAATAGCAAATCCATAGGTGTGATATCAGGGTGTTAGCGTTTATTTGTAAAACTACCGTACTAAGGCTTCCATGTCTAACACATATCTCGCTCTATTCACAGTCGTATTTGGCCCACGCTTTCAGATAAGTGGCAAATGACACAAACCCATATCTGGTTACGAGACACACGTGTCAAACTGTGTTTGTCGCTTTGTCATTCGGACGTAAAGTGTGTTTCGAATTAACGGGATCGGAGGCCGATTTTGACAGTTAGTGTTGGGCTTGTGATGTCGATAAAGAGTTGCTAAGAGGTTTCGATATATGGTTGTGATTTTGAAACTGACGTATGTCAGCGCTGCGGTCGGCGCCGACGTACGTCGATTACTTAGTACTTTTAGAAAGACAAGATTTTGTTGATCAATATCACATCAATCATAGTTTAAAAACTGAATCTTCTTTTATTGACTATGACCATTTACATAAACAGCCTATCCTAATACTGCCGGAGGGAGAATTATAACCATATTTTCCGTTAAAAATCGATTCTCGCTACAATACAATACAAATAAACTTTACTGCACCTAAACAAGTAAACGATTACAAGGGCCATGTCTCACTAGGACTCTATGGTGGCACCAACACTGTCGCTCCACCAACAAAATGTTGCTTAACCAACAAGACACTAATCAACCAACTCAGGTGTTGCATACATCTTGTTGGTGGAGCGATTTAGATTTTTATAACCCTCGGACGCAGCGTGGTCACTCCCCAAACGAGCATATCAAATTGCTTACTGGGATCGACAAATTTGTTATTGTAAAATACTGGAGAATCTTTTGTTTTTATTATTATGTAACGCAACTCAAAGTATCGACATCGACAAATCTCATCGCACAAACCCTACCGGCACACGTTTGGTCACACACGGGTATCGAATTACAAAGTATCCTTGTACCCACGCCGAAACAATTCTTCGAAATCTATCTCTTTCTAACCCGTACAACCTTCCATAGGAAAGACAAGGACGGCAGGGGGAAGGATATCTTGAAAACTGTCAAGTGTTACAGGACGTCTTAGATTGAAAGAGGTTCAAAGGTCGTTGGCTTGCTCCATTTAAGAGGAGATATGACGTCACGTTTGACGTCACTGTTAGATTTATAGTGCGTGAAAACCCAATAAGAGGCTGAGAGCATCCACAGACTAGTAAGAGATACTACGTATCATCCTGGTTATATATTACGTACAAAAGATCTTAAATATATATTGTAACAAAAGAGTCCATCACTCAACCAACGAACTAGCGTGCGAATATTAAATAATGTATAATTCAAGGAACATGCTTTAAATGTAATCTTTAATAAATCTGTCTTAAAAGAAAATCAACAATAGATATTTTAAATACACAAAAACATATAAGTACAAATAAACGGTTATGACTTTAAATTTAAATATTCATTCACTGAATAAAAGGTATGGTGAATAAGATTTTTTGAAAATATTGGCTATGGTAACTGCTTTATAGTAAATGGTAAGGCATTATAAATTTTAATACACATACAAAATACATTATAACTGGTTAGAGTTAAATTAGTTATTGGCGTATATATAATAAGTTCTCATACCTTTTACTGAGGAGGTCGGTGGCGTAGCGGTTAACGCGCTCGATCTGCGATTGTTGAAGTTCGGTTCGGTTCTTTCGCATAGGTCGGTCATAGGATGGGTGAACACAAAAAAGAAATCTCGGCTGCATTAGCAGTCGTTAATAACCACCAATCCCCACTGGGCCCGCGTGGTGGTTTAAGGCCCGATCTCCCTATCCATCCATAGGGAAGGCCCGTCCCCAGCAGTGGGGACGTTAATGGGCTGGTGATGATGATGACCTTTTACTAAAACAGTCCATGTTTTTCCTAGTTTTTAAATAAGTGTGGATTCTTTTTTACAAATAAACAAATCTCTTCTATGTACATACATGGCACCGGCAGTATGTTGAATTTTATTTACATAGGCTTGCACGAATCTCTGAATTTAGCTTTATCTAAGGTTCTTAAACATTTCTTTTGAGTTAGTAGAACTCTTTTAGCGTCTAAGAATTACCCTTTATAATATACCCCTTATAATATATATATATATATATATATATATGTATATTTTCGCACGTGAGTTTCGAGCGACTCAAAAATAAAACCACCGGCATCTCTTCTTCTATCGTGTGGGTTGTGAGGTGAATTACCAACCTCATCAACCCTGGTGTCAAGGTTACTATTGAGCCGCCAAAGGCCCCTGACGCGGCTCATCTAACGACTGCTTACTTACATCAGTAAGTAGTAACCGAGACCAACGGCTTAACGTGCCTTCCGAAGCACGGATCATCTTACTTTCGGACAATCAGCTGATCAGCCGGTAATGTCCTGATCAAACTAGGGATCACAAAGTGATTTAGGTGATATGTCCCCACCGGGATTACCCCCGGCGTATTATTTCTTTCTAATTTTTAAGTTTGATGTGTAATTTTAATTTTACTTTATTTTTAAATACTTAAGTACCCTTAATTGTATAAGTTATGTACGCCGTAATTGTCATATACATATATTAGTCACAATACCGTAACCTTATAAATGTAAAATGTTTTATTATATGAGATGTGGTTGTACTTTATAAATAAATCATCATCACCAGCCCACTAACATCCCCACTGCTGGGGCACGGGCCTTCCCTATGGATGGATAGAGAGATCGGGCCTTAAACCATCACGCGGGCCCAGTGCGGGTTGATGGTTATTAACGACTGCTAATGCAGCCGGGACCAACGGCTTAACTTGCCTTCCGAAGCACGGAGGAGCTAGAGATGAAAACTTTTTTTTTTGTGGTCACCCATCCTATGACCGGCCTTTGCGAAAGTTGCTTAACTTCAACAGTCGCAGACCAAGCGCGTATACCGCTGCGCCACTGAGCTCCTCAAAATAAATAAATACCAAAAATATAATACAATCGGCAAGCTAGTGAACTGATCTTTATACAGACGTAATAAAATTCAATTATCCCCTCCCACGTAACATAGTAGAAGAAATTCAATACGTTATCCCGATCAAATATCTCGTTACAACTATTCCCATTAGATATACGTCCTTCAAAACGGAATTACTGGAAAGAGTGAGACAGAAAAAATAGACGTAAGACGAAAACGCGTCACGAACATTATCATATACAGATAGTGACATCGTAACGAAAACTTTGAGGGATGATTCAGACCATGATTCTGAGTTGATATCAAGTTGAATTTACCGTTGCAAAAGTAAGGAACTTAAAAAATAAGTAATTAAAAAATCATGACGTTTGCGACGGAAAATTCCACTTGATATTAACTCAGAATTATGGCTTTAGTCATCCTCCTTAGTATTCGTTACGATGTCACTTACACCCTGTGTGTTTCTTCCCGCCAAAACCTTCACCTCCCGATACGACACGACCTGCACCTTCTCTTTTATTTGTTTCATAAATGTCATCCTTGGTCTACCCCTTCCTCTCTTCCCTTCAATTTATCTATTATTATTTATATTTAATAGATAAATTGGCCCAAAAATATAATTTGATCTGGACAAAGACCAATTACCATCGATCAATTAGTTTAAGGTTACTAGTTTCATTTTGTTGTTTGTATTTCCGGTTTTCCTGTAACAGAGAGGTGTGGGGTTTATCTTTGAGGTGCACGTCCTCATTCTTTAGGGTTGTTTGGAAGAAACTGTGTACAGTAGAGTCATATTATGTCTATGTATGTTAATATTCAATTATAAATTACACGAGTGTATGTATGAAGTTACTAATGAACGTACCGACACACGCAGAAAACCCATCAACAGCCATTCGTCAACTGGTTAACACGCGTACATAATATGACGTTTTGACGCGTCTATCAACAATATGTACAGGGTGTGAGTGACATCTTACCGAATATTGTGGGGGATGATTCAGACCATGATTCTAAGTTAATATCAAGTAAAATTGTCCATCGTCAAATTCATGATTCCATTTGAAAATGGAATCATGGAATCAAATTCATGATTCCATTTGAAAATAGAATCATGAATTTTCCGACGAAAAATCCGAACGGACGCAGAATCCTCGGCACAGGGCCCTTAGCTATCGATCGTTTTTTGTAACACCCCGTATAAAATAATTATACCTCAACCGGAAACCAACCCTTTGCTCGAGGAGACAAAGTTCAAATCAGTTCCGTTAATTAATTATACATCAAACGTCCAAAACAGGCATTTTGGTTTATTGTTTTCTTTTTAAAACGGTTTTAGAATTGAAACAATACGCATTATAAAAGGGGCAGTGAAGCGTCACAAATGTAGCTTTTGATATTTTTAATTGTCCACAGAATATAAAGCAAAGCTAATAAACCACCAAAAAAAAAAAACTTTGCGGAAAATTTTAACAGATTTATTTGGTCATTGTACCTAATGTAGAACCCTGTCGCAGTAACGTTTTTGCCATTAAGTTAAACTTACAGCTCAATTTGTCAAGAAAGTTAATATGACATGGTACTAAACTGAATGTATCAAAAAGTATGTACCTAATGTAAGACTGAATGTATCAAAGTAGTATTTCTTTTGTAGTTTTTTTTTCTTTTTCATTGTAATAACTTTTAATTTTAAAGGGGCATGATGATATCTTACAATATGGGTACCTACCTGAAATTAATGCATTTTTTTTATATATAAGTTTGGCGCCAAAAAAATGGATAATACGCATCCTTTCTCCTACTTTTGCTGTGCCCGTAATCGTAAGCCGAGTCGTGCTAAGCAGACGGATTGGAATACAACCACAGCTAGATAGATGTTATGGAGATCCTAAACATAACTACTTATTCGGAAGACTGTCAGAAAAATATTTTCTTGTTTCATACTAAACTATTTAGAGCGCGATTTTTCTGTAGTCGGGTTTCAGTTTTTAAACTTTTAGTTTTTTTTAGTATATGCCTATAGCACACCTCGGACACTTCATACAAACAACCTCGTTTTACACGGACACTACACTTTGACATTATCGTACACGCGCATCTGAGTGTGACGTCAGACACCATACGATTCAAGTCTAAACTACGTTCGAGGGGGGGTGAACCTAGCTTAGACGCTGGTGGGGAGCAGAGAGTTGCCGTTCTTTACGTAGTATTATTTCTTATTAAGTATATGCCTGTAGTCATAGAGCAACACAGACTTCAGCGGACCGTAGCCATGGCGTTAGTTATCAATACAACATTTTCTGCCACTTTTCGGGGAACTAGTTTTCTATAGCACCCCTGATGCCGGGCAGCAGCGGTATCAGTACTGGTTGGAGGCCGAGGAAATGGATTCTGGTAGGGCTCTAGCTAGAACATCACCGATTGAGAAATTGGTCGGTGTACTGCGGAACGGAAGGCGATGGGGGCAACCACCGTTCTACACGCCCTATCTATGAAGTAATGGCGATAACTCCACCGACAAGAGCGCAGCTCTTAAATAAAGACAGAGTTTTTTATAAAACTATCTGCCCTGTGTACATATAGGTTCGCAGAAAAGAATGCCTGTGTATATCTACTCCCTCCAGTGTTGCTCTTTACCTGTAGAATACAAGAGTTGTATGCACGACTAAGAATCTTATACGAAAACCAATCGCAAACCTTCAGAACTCACAACTGGTTATTACGTAAACATAAGCCGAACCCATTTATTACACGAGTGGATTCAAACAAGTTTCGGCAGCTTTCGGCCTTTAATTTTCGGCTTCACTTGGCCCGATGCTTTAATTGAAAAGGTCCTTTGCAACATAATTAATGGGTAAGAAACAGCCCGAACATTGAAGGAAACGAGTAGTGGAAACCACGGAGGAATAAGGGTGAGGAGTAGGTATATGAATGTAGCCTCGTTACAAATAAGAATATACAGGGTGCTAGTGACATAGTAACGAAAACTTTGAGGAATGATTCAGGCCATTATTCTGAGTTGATATCAAGTGGAATTTTCCGTCGCAAAAGTATGTATGGATCGGAAAATAATTTAAAAAAAAAAACAAAAATTTTCATGATTTTTTTGACAGGAAATTCCATTTGATATCAACTCAGAATCATGGTCTGAACCATCCATCCTCCTTAGTATTCGTTACGATGTCACTAACACCCTGTATATAATATAATACGTATAGAACGGCAACTCTCCGCTCCCCACCAGCGTCTGAGCTTGGTTTACCTCACCCCCTCGAACATAGTTTAGACTTGAATCGTGAAGGCAGCGCGCGGACCGTTGTTTTCATTTTTATTGTTCAAAATTTCTTGTTTATGATTTGAGTGGTAAATAAATAAATAAATTTTAATTTATTTAAATAAAAACATAAAAGCATATTTCGTAAGTAGTACGGTCACGAGCATTAATATGTATACACTTTGGTACCATGTCACATTAACTTTTTTGACAAATTGAACTGTAAGTCTCACTAAATGTCAAATATGTTAGTGCGACAGAGTCCTTAAGTGGGCACATTATATTGCTCATGACTGTACTACCTACGTAAGTAAATAATGACGGTTAAATTAGGTATTGTAATTGCTGTGTGAAGGCACACAGTTGCCCGTCAACGTATGGTGTCTGTGTAAAACGAGGTTTTTTGTATGAAGTGTCCGGGGTGTCCTTAAACATAGCCGGCGAAGAGTGGGCGCGTATACTAAGCACCTCTGCCTACCCCTTCGGGGATACAGGCGCGATGGTATGTTATGTCTTGTAATATGAGGAAGCAAGACGCCACATCGAAACGATAGACATACTTACATACATAAACTCACGCCTATTCCCACCGGGGTAAGCAGAGACTATTGAATTCCATTATTGCTTCGATCTTCTTCTCTTGCTTCCTCCACATTCATCAATCGCTTCATACACGCACGCCGGTTCAGAGTAGATCGTATTAAACCTTTTCTAAGGACATCTCCAATTTGGTCAATGTAATTTCTTCTCGGTCTTCCTCTGCCAGCCCTACCATCAACTTTCGCTTTATACATAAACTCACGCCCGTAATCCCAAATGGGGTGGGCAGAGCCACAAGTAATCAAAGACAACTTGCAGCCACTGTTGATACGAAGTCCTAAGATGGATATGATGAACCTTATGGTGATAAGGGATCAGCCTATCGCCCATAACATTAGTCCATTATGTTAGAGGACGCAATCCCTCTGTCGGTTTTTACGACATGCCCGGGAAGACAAGCAGCTGAACGTGTTCTATGTTTTTTATTTGCTCCCAGAACAGCATAGAAGCATTGCTCCCAGAACAGCATAGAAGCATTGCTCCCAGAACAGCATAGAAGCATTGCTCCCAGAACAGCATAGAAGCATTGCTCCCAGAACAGCATAGAAGCATTGCTCCCAGAACAGCATAGAAGCACTTTCGCTTTATATACCGCTTTTGCAATTCTATATCCTTCATCCGCTTTACGTGTCCAAACCAACCTAACATTCCCTAGAAACGATAGAACCATACATTATCGCAAAACGAATGTCCCATGAATCAAATACGGGGAAACTTCTGATGTCCTCTACCGCAACTGTCTTGTAGATAAAGTGGTCGTCAGTGACGGATCTTATCTCGATTGGGGTTCCGTAGGAAAATACAAAATAGTTTCTAATTGCATGTGTGTGTGGTAGTATCTTCAGGTTCGGTAAGCGGCCCTCGTCAAAACGGGATATCGCAAGTTGTTTTTTTCTAGACGATCTTCTTCTGTCGTGTGGGTTGTAAAGTGAAGTACCAACCTCTTCAACCCTGGTGTCAGGGTTACTTTTGAGCCGCCAAAGATTTTGACATGGCTCATGTAACGACTACTTACTTACATCAGCAAGTAGTAACCGGGACCAACGGCCTAACGTGCCTTTCGAAGCACGGATCATCTTGCTTTCGAACAATCTGGTGATCAGCCAGTAATGTTCTAACCAAACTAAGGACCACAAAGTAATTTTTATGATATATCCTAACCGGAAATCGAACCCGGGACCTCCAGATCGTGAGCTCAACGCTCAACCACTGGACCGCGGAGGTCGTTCTAGACGATTATCGAGCCGAAGGCCTCTTTGGAGTCTAAACCGGCTACGTTAAAGCAATCCATCTAAAAAGCAATATTGCAATTTGACATTCATGCATACCAAGTGCGCAATATCGACAAATGTCAAATCGAAATATGCTTTTTTATTTACTTATTACGGCACCTGCCGGGGTAAGCAACGGCTATGGAATTATATTGCTTCGATACTGACACACTTCTCTTGCTTCCTCTACATTCATCTATCATTTTATACACGCATGCCGCTTCATAGCAAATCGTACTAAACATTTTCTAAAAAGTCTTTAATTTAGCCAATGTACATCTTTCTAGGTCTTCGTCTGCCAGCTCTTTCAAAAACCTTCGCTTTATATAACTCTTTCGTAATTCTATTACTTTCTCCATAAACGTTTCCTAAGTTTTTTCTCTCTACGTTTTTGGCAAATATACAAGAAGCATGACGTCAGAGATAAAAAATGGTATAACTATTGATAGTTCTGAATTCAAATTCTGATACACGATAAGTGTAATAATAGGCTAGTTTTCAACTAGTCAAATCAGTTACTTTTTACTAAACGTCAAAACAATTACGATGTAATTTGTATGAAAAAATACACTGTGACGTAATAGAAAAACGTGATGAAATGTCTTACTTATTATAACGGTTTTCTTGATTAAAATTCATAAATAAGTTAAGTAGGGAAAAGAAAACTTTTTTTGTTAGTTTTAGGTCTGTCTTTATTTAGTAATCGGAATTTCATAATTTATCTTGAACCTAGTTAGTACACCACCCAATTGATGATCATGGAATTAGCATTCGTTTGAATTCGGAAATGCGATGATTCTGGGGGAAATGTAAGAAAATAGAAGTACTTACCCATTGATGCAATAAATAATATGGATTTGCACTCAGCTATTAAGAATAATCAATTTAGCTAAAAGCCTTTCGAAAATCCAAATAGCAAAAAGTCCAAGCCGAAGAAACAGAAAGCTGTTTAACATTAAGAGGATTAAACGATTTAAGAGCGTTTAATCTTTCCGCCAAATAAAACCCAATAATTACTTCGACCCAAATATTTTCGGTGCGTCCAATTTCTTGCCTACTTGGTCAAGTTCTTGTCAAAATTCAAGCTAAAGGAAACAAAAATTATTTTACATCGTACGCCTTGTCAAAATTTTAGTTTTATATGGAAATTACTATTGCAGAAAAGATATATATGGATGATTTTTTCCATCCCGCGCTCCAATTTATAAAGTTCTTTAACCTTAAGGTTGCCTGGCAGAAATTGTTGTTTAGCAATAAAGCCTCCAATTGTGCTCATTTTATTCATTTGTATATGTCCAATACTTCGTCTTTGTGCAATAAAGAATTATTGGTTGTTTGTTTTTTTATTCGAATAATTCTAATGACGCCATTAGAAGACTGGCACACAATGTCACTCGATGGCATTCGAATTTTCAAAACACGACCTTCTGTGTCCTGTGACAGCGGTTAAAGGCAATTTCTGCTGCGGATGAATTGTGATTTGCTGCCACCTTTAGGTATTCCTGAGCATAAATGAGGCTTTCTGTGCTGGCAAGAAGTGTTCACAAAATTTGGGTCAACGAAGCTTTTTGGGGGTGTCTGGACCAAGCAATCAAAACCCCTAGTTAGGTTAGCTATTCGCCCAAACACCTCCACTAATCCGCAATGAAGTGTAGCAGGGTATGCGTGGGCATCTATGTATTGCAGATGCTTCTCATTATGTGTTGGTACAGAATAACACGGCCGGAATATGTTTTTGAAGGCACTTAATAATAATAATAAAAACACTTAATTGCACACATAACAAACATTTACAGGATAGGCTTATTCTAAGGTGGGCAAAGGCGGCGTTATCGCTAAGAGCGATCACTTCCAGACAACCTTCGGCAGAGGATATAGTACACTTGCACAGCTGCAGTGTAACGCGCAATAAAGTTATATAAAATAAAAGAAAAATATATAAATAATATATATAGGTAATTCACCTCGCAACCCACACGATAGAAGAACACACGAAGCTTATTAAATTTCGCCCTACGGAACCCAGAAAAATGAGTTCCAATAGTTTTTACGCCGCTGAACTTGCCGGCTATATTTTGTCAAAGTGCCAAACTATTTACGCTCCACGCCAACTTTTCTGATAGACTCTTGTCTTAGTTGGAGCGATAAAGCGATAGATGGGAAATTGTTTTCCTTCAAAGAATGGTATTTGTCCTCGTATGATGTCAAAGATAGATAAATGTGAAGAATTGTTCTTTGTTACCGGACTGAGAGTACGCCAGTGAAAATACAATACAATATGTGTAAAACCGATTGAGTTGGTTACTTTAGGACCCCGATACCGACCCCGCCGGCGTAGTCGACGACTTCTCTGAATCAGCGCTTATCGCTATCGACCCACCCACTTGGGTCGATTAATTCTTTCAAAAATTTTTCATCTCAGACGACGCACTGAGCCGACGTTCGCGCTCAACTGGGCACTCACAGGCCTGTTGTCTTAAACGTTGTATGTACCGGGTGAGAGCCTTCAGCGCTCCCCATTTGTCCGACCACGTGAAAAGTGATACAATTTTTGTCACGGTAATTTTATCGATTCAGACGGTATTATTATGTTGTTTTGTCGATTGGTGCTAATATTTGAACCCAAATAAGTCATATCGTTCTGTCAAAATACGAACGAAATCACGTGTCACGCATGTTAGGGAAAAAATAAACTTATCGATTTCGTCAAAATTTATTGAATCGATCGATAATTTTATGACGTTGCGCATGCGAAAGAGTGCTACCGACTGTCAGTTGGACCACACCCTTCCTGCTTTAGCAACATATGAGTAATGGTCCACCCGCATTCCAGCGGAACCCCATTTAGTTTTTATCGCCTATGCTCCCAAAAATGGCAGTATAAAACTAATATATGTCTAATGTCTTGGGAAATAGTGGGGCAGTAGTAGTTTGGAGTAGCTCCTAAATGGGAGTTTGCATGGAGTTAGTTTTATGAAAACACAGTAGTGTTTATTTTACAACGGGTTAAGTTTGGGAAATGTATTTTGAACATTTTACATCACGGGGCTCATTCACATTACTGAAGACAGAGCCATGCCATGTCAGGGGCCTATGGCGGCTTTAATAACCCTGACACCAGGGTTGATTAGGTTGGTAATTCACCTCACAACCCACACGATAGAAGAAGAAGACTGAAGACAGAACGACATGTCGACAAATGATCGCCGTCCTCTGGGATGGAGATGACACTTGAAGACATCACATAGCTTAGCATCATATGACAGCATCACGCCTGTAACCCTGTAGGAGTAGGCATAGGTGTATAGTGTTTACAACTCCTCACCAGCTATGTTTAAGTCCCACGTAATTAGGCGAGCCTATTGCCATTGACCTGACACAAGTTCAGGAAACCACGTGAAAACTGTTACCAAGTGGTGGATCGTTCGTTATATTAAAAGTTACACATTATTCCTGTCTGTTTTACTGACATGCCCGGGCAGCTGGACATGATCTGGTCGTTCGAAATGGGCAAAGACTTGACCCACGGCCGACATTTCCAGACACAATAGTTGAACAATGGATTTTAAAAGGGCAGTCTGTCTTATGACTATAAATTAATATTAACATTGTTTTTAACGGCCTTCGAATCCCGGTAGGGACAAATCACAAAAATCACTTTGTGATCCCTTGTTTGGTTAAGGCTGATCACCTAATTATCCAAAAGTAAGATGATCCGTTTCGGAAGGCACGTTAATCCGTTAGTCCCGGTTATTACTTACTGATGTAAGTACGTAGTCGTTACACGAGTCATGTCAGGGGCCTATGGCGGCTTTAAATAACCCTGACACCAGGGTTAATGGGGTTGGTAATCCACCTCACAACCCACACGATAGAAGAAAAGATTGTTTATGAGCATAACACATTTGTAAATGACATCAAGCTAACAAGTTTCCACTATTCACGGAACATGAAAAATGATCATAACATTAACAAAATTAGCTCCAAAAAACTTTGGATTTTCACCTGCTTTTTCCCTAATGAAGCGCACAAAGGATGGTAGTCACCATTACTACGTCCTTATTATTAATACGTCCAACTAGAGACGGGCAAATACCCGGGTACTAAAGCAAAAACATACCCGGTACTCTCTCGTATGGGTTCTGAGATCAATGGCCGACCTCTTCTACATCATCACTAATTTAAGAGCCGCGCTCTTTTTGGTGTAGCATTCTCCACAATTCTGTTTAGGGAAAAACAGAGCAGTGGTTTCTGTGGTATACCTATCTATGTTTTACTTATGGTCTTATGTCATGTCAAAATTCCAGCAGTCATGTCATGATGTCATGTCAAAATATTATGATTGATTAAAAAATGCAAATGCCGTTTTACTGAGTTTAATATATTACAGTTTCCCTCTTGCCTTCCGCACCGCAGTACTCTGTCTTACGCGAGTGGGTTGGCGCCCGGAGTAGTCTGTTTCAAAGTCGTACTAGGGCTCCTGTCCTCCGCTTCTGACTAGTGCTGACAGTTATTGCTGCCCTCTGCCAGGTTCCAGGTTACAGTCCCTGTGACTCGTCCCTTCCGTCCTGTATTGCCGTACCGATGGCGCCCATCTCCGCCTTTGCAACCATATCCCTGGGCAAAGGTTCTACGTTATACCCTGTACGTTACACTCAATGTCCTCACCAGGACTCGATCCCTGTACCTAAGGATCATGAGCCCAGCGACTACTAAGGGACTACAAAGGCCGTCTACCCAATACCCGATAAAAATACAAATACCATACGTAGCCTCGGTACTTCGTAAGGCCCCAGAATCAAGGTTTGGATGTTATCTAGGTATATGGTATTTAGGTACCGGGTACATGCTCATCTCTAGTCTAAACTTGTCGAAAGTCTCCATTCAGCCTTCTAATGGCAAAAAAAGTAATAGTAATTAAAAAAGGTTTGCTGTTCAGCCGGAAAATTTCCTTTGAATTACTCTTGGTGATCATTTAGGTAATTTTTGGTGCAATGCTTCGGTTGTGCCCATGCACCATTTGTTCGGCCAAGTAGTGAATTTGAGACAGATCTACATAAAGGCATGTCAAAAATAATCTTCTTGCATGGAGTAAAAGTTCGAGAGACCTTAGCGCTCGCCATTTGTTCGGCCATGTAGAAAATTCTGTCCGAGTCAACATGGACATAAGCGGACTACCCAATCCACTCAGATCAATGCGTCAAGGTCACATCGATATTGGGAAAATCGACGCTATTACACTAGCTCGAGATCGCGGTTACCATGGTAACGCCCCACCAACTCGCTCGAGATCGTGATTACCATGGTAACGCCCCACCAACTCGCTCGAGATCGTGATTACCATGGTAACGCCCCACCAACTCGCTCGAGATCGTGGTTACCATGGATACGTCCCAACAATTTGCTGTTAGTGTAAATTAACAGGATTATCCGTCCTTTTCTTTTTTGGCAGATAATAAAATGATGGGTATAACTTAAAACAAAATTAGGAGGTGTCTGCAGAAATCCGGGCCATTATCACATTAATATACTTATAGACAAATAAATAGGTCTTATTCTGTAAATAAAAAAAACTTTTTTAACTTGACTTATAGTTGATTTCTCACAGATTATAAAAAATCGGTATGAGAAACAGTAAGAATGATTGGATCTTAATTTAAAATGTTTTCATTTATTTCTTTTTCAAAACTTTTTTAAGTATTTAACTTTGCCTGCTTTTAATATTATACTATATAGAGACTCACCGAAGTTCGAAGTTTTCTTCACATTTTCCCTTTAAATATTTTTAATTTCGTACAATAAGTATTACGGTCTACTCATTCCTTTTTTGTTCAACATGTTTTTAAATATTACGCGGTCCGTTATGAAAGATAATTATGAAGGAGACTCAATTAAATACGAATTGTTTGTTAGTGTTCAATTAATGAAAGGGTCTAATATTTCAGTTCTCAGTAATATTGCGTCGTATTATAATTAGGGTTATTTTTAGAACCTCATCTCACAAAGACTCCATGATGGTGCCAACACGATTGGGGCACATTACATAAGATCACGCCTATTTCCTATTGGGGTAGGCAGAGACTACGGAATTCCTATGCTACCTCTTCTTCTTCTATCGTGTGGGTTGTGAGGTTGGAGTACCAAGCTCACAGCTTAAAGCGATTTCTTCCAGACAACCATAAGGTGAGGAAAAATGTAAAAAAATAATTGAAAGATTGCGGGTACAAACTATAAGTACAACTTATTACCAATAAAGTACAATTTTACCAATAAAATACATGCAAATAAATATATAACATACTTACAAATATAATACGTATATACCTAACCTATATACATAATCTAACATATATACCTTCTTATATAAATAGTACACACAAAATAATAATTTATGAGTAACCACCCTGACGTTCATAATAATAACTAAGAAGATTTGATCCATCTGAGAAAACAATATTGATATTTGACATTTGTTTGCATTGCGCACTTACTTTTGTATGAGCAAAAGTCAAATTGCAACATTGCTTTCTAAGACGAATTGCCTCGATGTGTTTGCCTATGCCTTCCTCTTTTAACTCTACCATTTACACCCGCGTCATAAGTATTTTTCTTAAGTATATTTTCGGTCATTTATTTAAGAAAAAATCCTGGAAACACTTTAAACTACAAATTTTGAGACATGCAAATCTGTTGCGGGATTTTGTTGACACAACATGAGTTAGTTCCACCTACTCCATTCCATCTACGGACAACTTGACATCGGCAGGCATTTCACCTTTATGTTGTAGACATGTCGTGGCCAGATCTTAGAATTGTCCATTTCATGAAATGGTCATATTTCATGAAATAGCCAACTTTTACTGATATTTCAATCAACGCTTGGCTATATCGTTAATGTAGTCGGTGACCATGTTATGTGGTGTAATAAAAATGCGAATAGTCGATTAATTTCTAAAGTTCAAAATTATTTATCTAATCGATACTATCGATTTCAACCAAAGATTCATCGATTAAACTATCTCCCTCTCTCTTGGGTCGGTCCCTCATATCTGAGGATCGTGGTCAGCATCAGGGTTGCGAGGACCCTTCATGCTGACTCTCTTGGGAAAATAGAAGCAGTGGTTTCCCGTTGCCTTCTGCCCTAGACATTTTTGAAGTTATTTAAACTCCAAGGCCGCTGTTGCCTCCACGGTGGGTTGCCCGACCGGTGGTACGGTTATACCGGCATTGCTCGGTCGCCAGAGCCTCGTCCGTTATCTAGCAGGGAGCACCGCGGCGTCCAGTGGACACCGCCGCCAGCGACTCAATCAACGCTTGGCCATATCGTTAATGTAGTCGGTGACCATGTTATGTGGTGTAATAAAAATGCGAATAGTCGATTAATTTCTAAAGTTTAAAATTATTTATCTAATCGATACTATCGATTTCAATCAAAGATTCATCGATTAAACTATCAATCAACTTTTAAATATATATTCAATATATTCAATATTCTTTATCTGCATACTATGACACCAGCGTCTCTACCGGTGGATAATGTTACTAATTTTACGATATGATTGCCAACGTTTGGCCATATCATGAAGTTGTCATGCATGTAGTTGCTCATAACTTTAAACGTTTTGTGTTCATTGATCTGGCCAAACTACATCATGATATGGCCAACGTGCGATATTCTATTTCATGAAATATGACCATTTTATGAAATGATCGAGCACATCATGAAATGATCAATGCTGAGATCTGGCCACGACAGATATGCCACCACTCCGCGCTAAAAGTTTTGCCTCTTCCTTTTTGATGCGAACAGCAAAGGACTGGAACTGTCTGCCGTCGTCTGTTTTCCCGACTCGTTATAATCTGGGAGCCTTCAGGGCTAGAGTGAATAGGCATTTGCTAAGTGAGAAAGTTCCATCCTAGACCACATTGTCACTTACCATCAGGTGAGATTGTAGTCTATTGCGAGCCTATTTTATAAAAACAAATGTGACCGTTCAAAACGCTCCAAACTTCTTACTTTCACCAAACAATATACTTACAACCAAACTACGTACTTAACAAAGCGTAATATAAGTACCTACATAAAACAGTCCCCAAGAATACTGTCTTAGGCCTTTGAGAGTAAAACCTCAACTCTAAACGTAACGAGGTCCTCACAGCCCTCCTAATTTGTCACCTTATTCCTTCAGAAAGGGAATAAATAAAAATAAATGGAATGCTCTCCGTCAGTGGTCATTTTCATCAGGCTAGGGTTGTCAACCCACGAATGATCCGAACTTTAGACCTCTTATTAGGGTTGGAAACATCTTGAAAATTTAAGCCATGTTTTTTATAGCATGTTTTTATATTTCTTGGGTAAGAAATGGGATAGCGCGTCTTAATGCACGTTTAATATTTCCTGCCACTGGTTGCCTGAATGAAGTTGCTGAGGAACAATAAGGGCGCCAATTTTTCTGTAATATTTTATGTGTTTGTGCAATAAAATATATTTGATGGATATAATTTAATAACGCTAGGGAAATGATGGAGATGATATATGACTTAGGATTTTTTTACCGGGCTCGACCATTATAGACGGCGAGACAGCTCACCACCTATCACGTTGGTATAATAGAAAGCTCGGTGAAGTGTGGGTACTTAGTTCATCTTGCGATGGATACCTTTGACTATCCCAATTGGGATATAACCGTTATATAAATAAACACAGAATTTTTATACTTAATCTAGGAAGGGCGAACCCTACAAAAGGAGGCCAAAACGGGGCAGGAATTCCAACTTTACTGTGGGCTTTATGGAATAAATTTTGTTTTGATGACCCCGGAAGAAATAAATTCTGGGGCCGTACAATAACTTGAGGCCCTCTAAGGACGATAATGGGAGACCTAACCGCCTGAGTCGAACGCTCAGCTAATATACTATTATATATAATAAATTATAAATGGGAAAGTGTGTGTGTGTGAGTTTGTGTGTGTCTGTTTGTTTCACCGTCTTTCACGACAAAACGAAGCGAGAAATTGACGTGATTTTTAAGAGGAGAGTTGAAGGGATGGAGAGTGACATAGGCAAGTTTGTATGGAGCATTCCGCAATTTTCAAGGAGAAAGCTATAAATTGCCGACTATTAGTGACTAACAAAAAATTCGTGCATCATTTTTTTGTGGAAATCTGCCCCCAACCCCTTCAAAGAGGGGGTGAAACATTTTATGGGACTTTTCGCAGTTTTTAAGGTAAATTTTGGTACATTATGAGAGGGAACCGTGTTACCCCGAATTTAACGCGAGCGAAGCTACGGGCAAAAGCTGATACTATTATAAAAAAAAATAAAAAAAAAATCGTTTATTGTCTTAGAAAAAGATCGACACAACAATGGATACTATAGCTAGGACACACAAATGCTACAGAAGTATAACCCTGCTACCTGAACTGGGAGACCTGTATCTTAGGAAGCAGTGTTCAGCAATTACATCTTTTATAACGTCAGTTGAGGCAGACCATTGTTAAACTGAATTTATTTGACAATAAGCTGTGGTAGTTATATGTGTAACATTTTGGACCTTTATACTATATATCCCTTTAAGTCACTATAATCCTGTGTGTCAGCGGCTTGCTTCTCAAACTGGAAGCGCTGAAACACGTTCAGATGCTTCTCTTCCTTTATTTATTTATAAAGTACAGCCACATCACATAAATTTAAACATATTTACATTTAGAAGGTAACGGTATTGCGACTAATATATATGACAATGACGGCGTACATAACTTTTACAGTTAAAGGTAAGTATTCAAAAATAAAGTAAAATTAAAATACACAGCAAACTTAAAATTAGAAAAATATTAGGTAAATATAAGTAATTAACATCTGTTGAGCTTTATATATAATCTAGATTTTTTCTCATATATACATTTATTCAGCGGATCATGGAACACACCAAGATCTAATATTTTGTTACAAAAAGAATTATATTATTTAAAAGTTCTGGTTATCGGGGCTTGAAGACCAAGATTCGTTTTACAGCGGGGGATATAAAATATATTTGTTATTTTATGTCTGGTTAACTTATATGGCACGCTGAGTGAGCTGCTCTCGTGAAGGTGATAGCATTGTATAACTCCATTCACAAGTTTGTGCAGAAAACACATATCCAACAATAGTCTAGGATCGCGTAAGCTTATCATGATGAACTTATCCAAACGTTGTTGGTAAGGTTGTCTGTGGGAGAATCCGCTGGTGTGAAATGCCAAGTACCTGGTGAAGGCGCGTTGTATGCTTTCAATACGTTGTGAGTGTACTACGTAAAATGGGCTCCATACGATACTTGCATACTCGAGATGGCTGCGTACAAGAGCGTTGTAAAGAAGAGTCTTGGTTTTATTTACTTCCTGAACATCTCATAAAATCCGGCAAAGGATTAACCAAAATTGGTCCAAATGTCCACCACCTTACCGTGTACCGAAATAGACCACTAAATATTGAGTACTAAATACTAAACCGCAGTCAAAAATATGCTGTCAGTAAAAAGTTACCTATGTCTATATGAAAATATTTTCTACCTCATTGTTCCGAACTCACATTTTTAACTGATTCGAGGCTTGATTTGTCTTGACATGCTTTCTGGTGCTACATGATATCCAAGGTCTGAAGATGGAGCCGGAAGGTGATCAAATAAACTCTGTTATACAACCACGCAACCTTATCGAGTTTGAGTTCTTTTGATTTGTACTAAAATGAAAGATTCTCAGACTGTTCAATTCACTTTTATTAAACCTGAGACACAACGTTACAGACTTAGTTTTCACAACCCTACTGCTGGGAACTAACTGACTGCCCAACTCACCGGTCTTCACCCTTCTCTACCTTTTCCACCACTCTCAAAATTGTTGCCAGTTAAAAACTAATAAAAACTACAATTTTTTGTTATGGGTAAACTAGAGTGTCCAATCAAATAAATTAAAAATAACCGAAATCATGACAGGACCAAGTTCCATACAACTTTGATCAATATCCTTTGCTGGGCAACTGTTAAGGGCGATAGGCTAATCCCTTGGCACCATAAGGTTCATATCTATCTTAGAACAGTGGCTACAAATTGTCTTTGTTTGCTTACGGCTCTGCCGAAAACGGGATTACATGCGTGAGTTAATAGAGACAAAATATAGAGATTATTTAATGGATCTTAATAGATATCAAATGTTGCCTTTATCAAATTACCCTTTCTGAGAATGTTTCTGTTACCTTCAGAATATCAACGAATATCAACGGGACACGTGTACTGTTATCGCTTTTAATGAAGTTAACATAAAAGGTTGTAGAATATAACATAAGGCAGAAAATGAGACAATTATTTTTGGCAAATTATTACCAAGAAGCGCCCTTCTTGACGGTTAGGGACACCAGGATTCGTGGATCGTTTTGGATAGTCTGGTCTGCTACATAATTATCTTACAAAGTCTAAGCTTATATTCGACCCGATACTGGGCACAGGCCTCACTTCAGCTGACGCTGCTTCCTCGCGAGTTGATGGAGATTTTAGTAAATTAATTTGAAACAATTTTCATGTCCTTAGATATCCAACTCAAATTAACGATATTTAATTGGTCATTGTATGTGTTCAAGCACAGTAGTAGGAGTAAAATTAAAACTAGCTGTCACCAATCCAGTACCTGAAGAATATAAAAAATATATCCCTTTTTAAAAATGTCCCAAAATATATGACGATCATTGTCACCCTACTTGCCATAGATTAAATATTAAAAGCGTAGTCGCAGATGTTTCGGCCGTTAAGAAATAGGTATAATTAATAATGAATTATAATAAAATGCGCTTCCCGTCCTTATGACTAATTCGTTGTCTTAATTATAACTTTGGCTAATGAATCGCATACACGGCTTAAGCTGCTTTGCTAAAGGTTTAATGTTAATAATTTATGTATATGTTGTAGGTTCAACTTCTTTAATGGTCTGGATGTATAGAAAAGGCATAAGCCGCGTTTTCACTTGGCCTTATTTGGCACGCAACATGTTGTCCAAAATGTTGACATTTAGCCCGGAACTTTTGTTTAACAACGTTTGTCTGTCTACGCATCTGTTACACGTCTGTCGTCGACAAAATACCAGAGGAACTGGTGTTGTTGCGCGTCACGTCTCCACTCGACAACAATTGATGCTCAACTATCGATGATCGCTAAACAAACAACAAGCCGCGCGACATGTTGCGCTGCAGCCGGCAACGTCGCGCGCTGTTGTCGAACGTTGCCGTACATGTTTCGTGTCAATTGTTGCCTAGTGAATATGAAGCTCTAGAACGTGTTCCACTGCTTTATAGTAAACGTTTATTTAGATATTGGACTTGATTCCTACAGACACCTAATTTTATTTTAACTTAAGCCTGACATTTTCTTATGCACCGAAATCCTTTTCGAACGAACTACGAACGACGGTCAAGAGACGGATAATTGACAGCTGTTAATTATAAAATTAATAAGTAAATAGCCCGTGCGAATCAAATAGGCATCTCGCTGGTATGCAACCCGTTTGACGTGTGCTGTCAACTTAATTCAGCCGGGTTGCTGGGAAATGTAAACTTTTGAGAGGGTTGTTTAAATTTCTGTGCAAATTTTTGACGTGAGTTCCATAAATTATGTTCCTGTCGTAATTGACGGACGGGTAATCCCGTCCCTTTCTTTATCGGCGGGTAAGAAAATGACAGGTAATAAATGAGATGGTATGTACTGGAATCAGCTTTTTTTGACGTGACTTATTGTAGATTTGCCGCAGATGGCATTAACTACTTGGCCGGAAAAATGGAGAGCGCTGAGGGTTCTCACCCGGTACAACGTTTAAGACAACAGGCCTGAGGGTGCCCAGTTGGGCGCGAACCTCGGCTCAGGGCGTCGTCTGAGAGGAAAAATATTTGAAAGAATTAGTCGACCCTTGCGGGTCGATAGCGATAAGCGCTGATTGAGGGAACTGAAATCAGCACAATTGTGTATAAAGTACATAATTCATACATTTTTTACATTAGAAAAATGTTACGTATCGTATGCGCCGTAATCACTATCACAGTACATGGATGGTCGATTTTTGTCTTGTTAATATGGAAAAGTTGTATAACGAATACCTCTGATGACGTAATTTAAACAGATGGTCATTTTCCCGTAGTTTTCTTTCTTACTTACCTACTTTAATTATACGCTTAGTAACAGCCTATAATTACCGAACGACTGGAAAATTGAGGTATGTTTTTTTCCTGCCGTTGTCGCTTTTACCAAGGAAAGAAGGAAAGAGAGGAAGGGTTTGACCAAGAAGGGTTTACATAGAACAAATTTAAGATGTGGCTAACGTCGTGTCTTATAAGGAAGTCAAAGAATTGACCTTTGATAAAGAGAATGCTACACCGACAAGAGCGTGGCTCTTCAATTAGTTATGATGATTAGTAACTTTACTAAGTATACTTATCAACGGCCCCCGTGGTCCAGTGGTTGAGCGTTCTGCCCACGATCCGGAGGTCCCGGGTTCGAATCCCGGTGGGGACAAATCACTTTGTGATCCTTATTTTGGTTAGGACATTGCAGGCTGATCACCTGATTGTCCAGAAGTAAGATGATCCGTGCTTTAGGCACGTTAAGCTGTTGGTCCCGGTTGGTACTACTTACTGTTTGAGCTGGTTTTAACGTTGCGGATTGGAAGTTGAGGCAGGCAGTTCTGTAAAAATCTGCACGTGTCAAATCTTTAGGTTAAGTAAGCGGACCTTGTGAAAACGGGATACCCTGATGACTTGTTTTTGACGTGACTTATCGTAGATTTGCCGCAAATGGCATTCACTACTTGGCCGGACAAATGAGGAGCGCTGAGGGCTCTCACGGTATAAAATTTAAGACAAGCCTGGGGGTTTCACCCAGTTGGGTATTTGAAACCAAGTCAGCTGTGTTTCGAACTGATCATCTCACAACAAACCACAGTATAACTTTTGCCAGATATTTTTTTTCGCAATTCCCAACTGCTTGTTGTTGTAGAACAAAAGTTACTCTCGAATTTATCTCCTGTTTGGATCACATTGTTGGGCCTCGTTTAGATATCATGTTGGGAGAGTTAGTTGGTATGCCGTCTAATTTTGTTTATTGATATAAATCAACACCCATAACCTTACTTGTATTACCTATAAACAACTACCTTAAAAATGATTTAATTGTAAATTTGCCTAAATAGACAAATAAAAAATGTAATGTGTTTTTTTTTAACAAAAACAATGATGATGTATGTATATAAGTAAAAAAAAAACTTTATTGCACATTTATGAAAAGGAAGAATCATAACTAAGAAGTTAAAAGCGCCCTTATTACTTATGTAGCTATCTCTTTCAACATAATTCATAACACAGTGTCCAAAAGTAATTCTCCGGCTGCACGTTGCAAAAGGTATTTTCACGTGTAAAAGACAACTTGCCGGTTACTAAACAAGCCGGTTGGAATGCAAATGAGCATATTGATTTGTCCATGATTTTACAGGATATTTTTTTAAATAAAATAGCGGTTCTCTTATCTGCACTGCGTTCCACACGTCAATGGTTACACAAGTTACATAACTAGATCATGTAAATCATTATCATCAATGACAATTTTGCATATCGACGTGTCAAGGATTTTATCACGATAAAAATTAAAAATACCCCCGACCAGAAAAAAGTACGCTAACAGCAGACCAGCTCAGTGGTTCCAGAAGACATTAGTGTTTCAAATGTCAGATCCCACATATGCTTGCAAGCAAACTGAGCGTGTAACATTCCTATCACACCTAACAAACGACCTGATTACCTTGAAGACCTGAACCGATTTCCACCAAACATTGCTAAGAACACTCTCGACTGATATACCTTTCAAACAAAAAAAACCGCATTAAAATCGGATCATCCGTTTAGGAGCTACGATGCTATAAACAGACACATACACATTTACTTAGACACGTCAAACTTATAACAAACACCCCGTCGTTTTTTGCGTCGGGGGTTAAAATTTTAAACTAAAATGGCGGGTCTCACTTATCTGCACTACGTTGCACACGTCAATGGTTACACAAGTTACTGGATCAAGTAGGTAAGCTCATCTAAACGCGCCTTTAATATGTGTATTATTTTTATCGCAAAGTTTGTGTCAAGTTAATAAATTGCTTTTTGTTTGTCCTCGAGAAATGATAGTTGCAAGTTGGACGGTTTACGAGTGATGTCTGGAGGCTAAACATAGCTTTTATTTGAACTAGGTTAAATTACATTATTTAACGCAGAAACGGCCTCCGTGTTCCAGTGGTTGAGCGTTGTGCTCACGATCCGGAGGTCCCGGGTACGAATCCCGGTGGGGACAAATCACAAAAAAACACTTTGTGATCCCTAGTTTGGTTAGGACAATACAGGCTGATCATCTGATTGTCCAAAAGCAAGATGATCCGTGCTTCGGAAGGCACGTTAAGCCGTTGGTCCCGGTTATTACTTACTGATGTAAGTACGTATTCGTTACATGAGTCATGTCAGGGGCCTATGGCGGCTCGATAATAACCCTGACACCAGGATTGATGGGGTTGGTAATCCACCTCACAACCCACACGATAGAAGAATGCAGAAACAAAGAGGATTTGTTGAAGATTTTTTTATAGAATTACGCAAATTCACTTTCAATCATTCAACGTTATCGCTTTCGCCCCAGTAAGGGTGATTACATACATAAAGTCACGCCTATTTCCCCTATTTCCATTTGCTTCAATCCTGACATACTTGCCTTCTTCACATTCATCAATCATCTCAATACAAAAATCTTATCTGCAAACGCATTTGCAGTTGGTAAACTATTCGCGACCTATGTCAATGTATGGAGACAGTAGTTTTTCAACAACAAAGTCAAAGCCTCCCTTAGATTCTTATGTTTGATATTTTACTCTTCCTTTTTCTTCTTTGGAGATTCTTCAGGCGTTGAAAACGGCCAGCAACACATTATAACACTACTACTGACTATTCCCCCTTCTAAATAATTCAAATGCCCTCCTGCCTACCCTTCATAAAATGGTCAGCACACAGTATGATAATGAGCCCTGTGGGTACCCATTAACATACTATTTATAAGGTTTTGAAGCGCTATGATCCTTTGTGGATATTCTCTGAAAAAATCCGGCTAACACCACTAAAGCTAACATCCCTTATGGTCCAGTGGTTGACCGTCGGGATCACTATCCGAGTTCGATTCCCGGTGAGGACAAATCTAACAAAAATACTTTTCCTGAGCCTGTTCCTCATTCGGTCAGGCCTCTGTGGTCCAGTGAATCTTGGGACATATCACAAAAATCACCGTGATCCCTAGTTTGGTTAGGACATTACAGGCTGATCACCTGATTGTCCGAAAGTAATATGATCCGTGCTTCGGAAGGCACGTTAAGCCGTTGGTCCCGGTTACTATTTACTGATGTAAGTGAGTACCTAATCGTTACACAACACCGTCAACAGTCTTCTTGCCCTATGTATATACGATTTTTGGGTTCGCAACTAGTGGGCTTTACGCGCTTTAAGACAAGGCGCCGCCGCGAATGAGGTGTGTGTATTTTTATTTCAAGAAAACTCATACATTATTATTATTATTATTGTTGATTAATGCTTAAAACTATACTTATAAATATAAAACGGTAAATTAATTCAAAACTATATGAAATCTGTACAAAACTATTCGATACGAAGCTATATAAAACTATTTGAGATTTGTATTGACGTCGTCCGGCACAATAGCCTTAATATTTTTTAATTCCTGTGTGCGTGTCACCAGTAGTACACATTCCATTGTTCTGAGTTTCATCACGTTTTGCCAAGCCAGCTTCCTGGCTCACTGAATTCGCAAGGCTAGCTTTGCGTGATAAAAATGGCGATTTCGGAAATATATTTAGTACTCTGTAGAGCTCAGTGCAAGTCAATAGCCAAAACAAGTATTTAACAGGAAAAAATACATTTTGAAAACCAAAAACATATCATTAAAAATAAGGAAACGCTTTATTAAATCATATATTTGGAGCATTGCACTCTATGGAAGTGAAACGTGGACTATGACACAGAGAGACAGAGAGAGGTTGGAAGCGTTTGAGATGTGGTGTTGGCGAAGGATGGAGGGTATAAGCTGGACTGAAATGGTGTCAAATGAAAAAGTGCTGGAAAGAGTTGAAAAAAAGAGAACCATATTGAAGACTATAGAGAACCGGAGAGGAAATATGATTGGCCACCTGATACGACACGATTCATTTATAACAAACATTATAGAAGGAAAAATTGAAGGGAAGAGAGGAAGGGGTAGACCTAGGATAACATTTATGAAACAAATAAAAGAGAAGGTGCAGGTCGTGTCGTATCGGAAGGTAAAGGTTTTGGCGGGAAGAAGAGAGGAATGGCGGTTACTCCACCGACAAGAGCGCAGCTCTTAAATAGAGAGAGAGAGAGCTCAGTGAGGCGTGTACTTAGTTCTTGCGATGGCTGTACCTTTGCCTACTCCGATTGGGAATACAGTCATGATCTTATATCATGTTGTTTAGTATAAGTGTAAGTATGACTTTAAAACCGCTGAGCACCCAATAATCATTTATGATCCAAACATGAATTCGCTGTTGTAAACAATACGTAGGCAAAGTTTTCGAAAACATTATAGTTTGTGTATGCCTCCGCTGTTAATATGTATTATTATACCGTTTCGGTCTTTTTTTTGTTTTAAATAATATTTTTTTTTCTATTTATTTTTTTATAATTATGTTATTGCACTAAGTAATTGTAAGCGGATTATAGCGCCGAGACAACCCGTGAGGGGTTTAGCGGTGTTATTTTATTGTTTTGTTAATTTTTCGTTGTATTCAATAATAATAATAAAAAAAAACAAATTCGGCATAAAAACAAAAACTATTGGATAATTATCGTTAATGATAAACAACCATATCCGACATACTTATTTCATATTATATTGTTACATAATAAAATGTCAAGTAGTAGGCTCAGCTGTAGGCCATCTACAGGGTCCACAGGTGGCGGATAGTGGAACGGCTATCAGATATGATGGTTAGCTGCGAATATAAAAATAAGCAGTCCCCGACCAAACAGCGATAGGATTAGCAGAACGTAGTGGGTAGCTCACTGGGACGGGCTAACCTATAAAATGCTACTTAGGTTCTATGACGATCTTGTGACGTAGCGAGTAGGCGCCGCTACTTCAAAAGCGCACCCCTGATGCCGGGCAGCAGCGGTATCAGTACTGGTTGGAGGCCGAGGAAATGGATTCTGGTAGGGCTCTAACTAGAACATCATCGATTGAGAAATTTGTCGGTGTACTGCGGAACGGAAGGCGATTGGGGCAACCACCGTTCTACACGCCCTATCTATGGAGACAATTGAGTGGTGTCTGCCTACCCGAGCAGGAAACAGGCGTGATCTAATGTGGTTTGATGCCTTAAATCATCTTTACAGCCCTGCTACTGTAACATGAAAGCACTATGTCGACTGTTGCCAAATTGTTTTGGATACGTCCGACTATTATCATGAGTTATGTGCAGAATCTTGAAATACGCGCTTAAGCACTATGAATTAAACATGAAGCCGTTTTAAACTGTTTATTTCATTCACACAGTAATAAAGTACCGATGAAATGAAAAAGTCTTATTAGGTGTCCAATCATCTTGCCTCTTCTGTCCTCAATAACTCTCAATATTTGCGTCTTTTCCCTTACTCGTACTAGCACTTCCATTAATAATATTAATATTATTTTTAATATTAGTACTAATTCCTGTAAACACCATCTATTTTTATTTTAAGTTATATCTGTTATTTCCTTATCCGCCGAAAAGTAAAGGGACGGGTAATCGACATGCATAAAATTTATGGAACACACGTTAATTTTAAGCACAAATCTAAAACAACCCCATAAACATTTTGCATTGGCTAATAACCCGACAGAATTAAGTTTACAGCACACGTCAAACGGTTTGCATACGAGCGAGATACCTTTTTGATTCGCCCGGGTTATTCATTCATTTACGCATTCTTCGTAAAATTAAGAGGTGGCAATTATCCATCCCTTTCCTTTTCGACGGATAAGAAAATGACGGGTATAACTTAAAGTAAAATCGCGGCCATTGTCAATCATATAATAAATAGATTTAACTCTGCTGATCATCATAATCGTTTGCAACTTGGCTGATGCCTTTGGCATCCTGTATACATTTTATCGGTGATGCGACTGTGGTGTCGTAGTAAAACAATAACCCTAATAAGGGATTCTCTTAAAATGCATAAATGGTTTTGTCATAATTTTAATTATCATAATCCTTTTCGCATAACGTTTTTAAGCATAATAGTACTTTCCCATAATAACATCTAAGAATACTGGTTTGTTAGGAATAACTTATTTTTGGACTAATATTTGTTGGTATAAATTTGATTCGCATATAAATAGGTATCCATAATTCTTTTTTAGAATAATAGTGTTTTGTCATAATTATTTCAAGGCATAACAGTAGGTTAGGGTGCGGCGGGGGTGGCCCTTGGGCCACCCCTACGCCGCCAGCATGTTTATCTTACACACGAAAAGTATGCTGAATGATGACCAACAGCATGAAGTAGAGTCAAAAAATATAAAAAGTCACAATCATGAACCAAATGCAGCCAAGGAAAAAGTAAGTTTCGGAAATGTTCAAAGTTGTGTCAAAATTTTTCTTTTTCGGAGTATAGTTTTTATGCTTATAATAATTATGCTTATATATCATTATTGTCATTAATTATTATGCTTAAAGTAGTTATGAGTTTCAAAATTATGCTTAAAAAGTTATGACAAATTAATACTATGCGTAACTAATAATAGGACAAGTAACATTATGCCATGGTAAATTATTACATTAAAATTTATGCGTAAAAATAGAGAACCCCCTAATAAATATCATCATCATCAATTTAAGAGCCACGCTCTTGTCGGTGCAGCATTTTCCATTCCAGTCTATCAAAGGCCAATTCCTTGACTCCAATAAATATACAGCAACGAAATAGTATATCCAAATCTAGCCAAGATAACCAGGTCAACGTCCTACAAAAAGACATATAAATACATTACCGTGTACTTTCCTTATAAAGTATCAACAGCCCCCTTAACTGAATGGCCTCTTATCCCAAGGTCTTATGAGAAAATATTGAGGGACCCGACACTTTTTACAATTTCGTTAGGTTTGAACTCTTACATGGAAACTCACTAAGGGAACATACTTTGGCGGAATTTGGTGAACCCGCGAAGGTACCTACAGCTTTTCGAGGGTCACCCTTTTTTTGTAACGAAGGGGAAATCCTCATGGATACCTCGCCACCTGGGGGAGCGACGAGGTTCTGTCAGACTCTACCGACAAAAACCCCTCCGATGGCCCTCTGCTGCGCATGCCAGGAAGCTCAGGGATCTCTGACGACTGGTGCGTTTGTCAGAGATCCCGGAGCTTCCCTCGCACTTGCTTTTAAAAGCGCGTCCCGGGGTAGATCCCCACCCCTACGCCATCCCAGTTTTACGGCAATGCGAGGCCATGTCACATTGTCGTCCCTCCCGGAGACCGTGTGATGAGCGGTGTTGACAATTGCAACATAAAAATACCTTTTAAAAAAAAGGTTAAAAAATATATTAATTCTTTACTATTTTTAAATTAATTTTGTATTCATCGAACTTCTCTTATTGTCGGACGTGTTTGTAACCTTTGTAATTATCTACTAAAACCAATATACGAAGTGGCAAAACAATCAGCGTTTCTTTTAATACAGTCTGCGAGTGGTGAAATAATCAATCCACACACATTTAAACAAGCGGTTCGGGCCCCCGCCCTTACCACTCACGATCCCCAGTGTCCCCTTTCGGTCGCCTCTTACGACAGGCAGGGGGTACCGTAGCCCTGTTCTTACGCCCGGAACTATAGGGCGGTTCGAGAGTCACCCAAGCGGTATCCCGCTTTCACAGGGTCCGCTTACCTAACCTGAAGTTTGGACAGGT